>NC_137895.1:103880463-104069105 GCF_963455335.1 Martes martes
GTCAAACCCTGAGTCTCCCTCAGGTGAATGAGCCAAACCTCTGAGTCTAGAATTAATTGAGGCACCCTTCCTTCACTCTCTGTCTCCACCTGGAATCGCAAAGGAACAACCAGAAACAAAGTCAAAGTTTCCAGAAAGAAAGACAGACTTGGTTTAAAGTCTATATGGCATGGTAGTCAAGGAGGAAGCCCCTGGACCCCAAACGTGAAGGTTTCATTCCCAGCTCTGCCACTTATTATCTTGTGACATTGTGTGCAAAAGAAGCAAGGAATGAAAGTTGACCTGGATTCTTAAGATTTCACACCCCTATGTACGAACTGGGGACCAATGATCTTGTATTCCCCAAGTTCATTATAATGAATTTGTATTATTTTATAAGTCGGTGGGTTGGTGGCATCGGGGACAATGTGCCTCTTTAAAAAAGGAATACATGAAATCAAAACAGAAACACCAAAAGTAAATACTAAATAATACAAATTTGGTTTGTCTAAAAACAAACATACAAGTAATTATAATTGGGGACAAAAATAATAATACCAACTTCATAGGGCTGACCTGAGGAATAAATGAGCCAATCAGGTACAATCTTGGAACAACCCCCAGCATGCTGTAAGCACTCATTAAAAAAAGGGGGAGGGAGGATGGGGGGAGTGCTGGCTATTATTTTCAAATACTCTTCCGGCAGTGACAGTGTTACCCTTTTGTCACAGGGAGGGTGTACACAGGCATCTAACTGAAAGAGAAGCTTTGAGTCTTACTTCGAAAACGCATTTGCAAAGCAAGCAGGGCTTTGTTCCCTTTTCAGTATTTCTTCATACGGTAAGGGGATAATAGAAATATTTTCTTCATAGAGTTCTTAGGAGGATTAAGTGAAATGATATGTATAATGTGCTTAGAACCGTGCCCGGCACTGCGTAAGCACTGGTTAATGAGTGAACAGTCCCCAGGCTGGGTGGGGCTGGAGAAAATGCTGGAGGAGAGGAGGGTGCAGGCCTCCTGGCTGCAGGGAAGCTCCGTTCTGTTTGACAAGGAACATAAATCTTCCCTGCTATGGTACAAGACAAGCATTGAGACACAAGAATTTCCTGAGAATCAATCAGGATGGCAGACCTGGGCCAGGTTTCCAAGGAAGCTTGCTGTATTTCTTCCCCTGGAGGTGTCCATTGGTCTAGGACCTAAGGCCTCCTAAGGCCTCCCTGAAGACCAGACAGCATGGCCTCTGGAAGGTCTTCTCAGCCTCAGGATCCGAGCTGCAAAGCATCTGAGCTCCTAGAGCAGGGATCTAGAGCAAAGACATCTGGTCCACCTGGATCACCTGGGCTTAGGGTTGAGAAGACACAGGTGCTGGACCATAAAAGAAAGAAATCCTAAGCTTTGCCCCCCACCCCCCTCCAGCCCTTGCTCTCTGGCCGAGAAACACACAAACATATGCTTCCAGCTACTCACCTGCTGCAAGCCTGGCCCTGACCCTCTCCCAGAGAGGCTTTCAGGAGGGAGGGCCAGGGACCTTGGGCCACTGGGAAAACCCACTTTATGACAGCAGACAGTTGAACACATAACACTGTTTTCTAACAGTGATGGGACAGCAGGGCTGAGCTCAGCATGGTTTACCTCGTGGATCCCAAAGTGGGCATAGGAGTCGAAGTAATAATCTCTCGAGGTCATCTCCTCTGGGTTCAGCAGCTTGGACATCTTGCCCCGTCCTGGGCAGCTGGGTTGAGTGGACACATGATGGACACATTGCACAGGCTTGGGTGGGACGACGGGCTGAGGGGGTTGCGGTGGGGGACTGTTCACCTGAGGGGAAGAGAATGGGCTTGGTGTCAACAGAAGCAATGAGGTCCTGCCCTCTGAGATGCCGCCCCGCCTTCCTTCCCCTCCCTGAGCCCCGGCGGCTCCCGTCTGCTCAGCAGCCACTCCTTAGGTGCCGGTGGACCCTTCCGGCTTTCTGGCCGGCCAGCTGAGGGCTGTGATTTGCAGAGAGGTTCCATGCTACTGAGGAGCCAAAAAGACCTCAAATTAACCCAATTCCATCACTTACTAGTCAGGCGATCTGAGCCAATCTAGGCCTCAGTTTCCAGATCTGCTAAACAAGGGCAAAAATACATTCTTTAACAGGCAAATAGTGAACACACACTAAAGGGAGAGATGTATAGCATCACAGAGCCTTGAGGCTGGAGCCTAAATTCCAGAGCCAGTCTTCCGAAACCGGAGCCCCAGCTCTGCCACTGAGGAGTTATGCGCCCAACTTCGGGCAAAATTATTAACTTCTCGTTGCCTTGGTTTCTCTAACCCTCCAATGGGAATAAAATGATCCCCATGTCCTAGAGCCACCCCTAGGATCAGATAGTTGGTGTTCGTAAAGTGCATATAAAAGGGCCTAGCACATAACTGGTATCTGTTTTGTTGTTGTTGTTGTTTTATTTTGTTTTAAAGACTTTATTTCTTTATTTGACAGAGAGAGAGAGAGATCACAAGAAGGCAGAGAGTCAGGCAGAGAGACAGGAGGAAACAGGCTCCCCTCTGAGCAGAGAGCTGGATGTGGGGCTCGATCCCAGAACCCTGAGATTATGACCTGAGCCAAAGGCAGCGGCTTAAACCACTGAGCCACCCAGGCGCCCCTAATCAGTATCTGTTAAACTGAAACCTGCCTGTCCCCTTAGGAAGATTGAGTTCCTGGGCTTCTCTCCAGCAGGCAGCACTTGTCCTCCAAAACATAGGTCTCTGAGGTTCTGGGGCCTCACACCTGTTGTCTCCCCTCCTGCTTTCTGTGAACTTTACTCTGAACTTCGGCAGAAGTTTCCTCTGGACTGCAAAAGCCCACGCGGATGGGGGCCTCCTGCCTGCACACGAGCACATTCACTCTTTCTGAGTTCCCAACCCTGCCACGAAGCCCCACTCTACACCCCACCGCTGCTGGGGGTCACTGGCTAGCCCCCCCTCCTTCACAGGCTAAGGGGACAAGGGAGGAGAGAAAGTTCAGGGAGTTCTGGGGCCCAAACGTTCAGCTTGACTGCAGACACGAAGTCAACCTAGGAGAAGAAGCTTCTCTCCCCGGAGCATAGGAATCCAGGTGTGCACAGCACAACAAAGGGCTCAAAGCAGGGCAGAAGTTTAAAATACAGAGAGAAGCAGTATTATCCAGTAGTTGGTCCTCTGGGATTCCTGGATCCCAGCCTGCCTCTAGTAAAATTAAAAATAAATATTGAGAGGCAGGTGGTATGGTGTAAAACGTAAATCCCGGGGCCACCCTGCCTGGCTTTAAAACACGGCCCTGCTGCTTAGTGGCTGGCAAATGACCTTCAGAAGTCATTTGTCACCATGTGCCTCAGTCTCTTCCACCATGAAAAAGACATCATGATGAAACTCCTCCGAGAGAGCAGTCAGAAAGTTTAGGTGAGTCCATACCTGTGAAGTGTTCAGAAGAGTGCCTGGCAATAGTAAGCTCTAATATTATTACTACCATTATTATTCATATTACATAAACATGTCTCTGTTTCATGCCATGATTTTCTCATTTCTGAGCTGAATCAGCTCAGACTTATTAGTCTCCTTCCCAAGAAGGGAAATAGGGAGGCCCTAGGACAGAGCAAGATCAAGAAACCCAAGAGACTCCATCTCTCCATTATGCTGTGCGAATAGCCCCCAGACTACCCTGTGTCCTGGGCCGGAGAGGAGTGAGCTCAGGGGAGGGTGATGGTCCCGTTTTCCTGGTGTATCTAGGCTACAGCCTCTGGGAAATAAGCAGACTTCCCAGTTTAGCAATATCAGATTTGAGGTCAGTGAGATCCCGGCTGGCTGGCAGAGGCAATCGAGGCTGCCTCATTAGAATGCAGCAGGTGTGCCCACCCTAGGCTTGGGATGTTGGTCACGGTCTCTGGGAGGCTAAAAATAGACTGTGTCAATTGCATACTCCCGTGCTGGCTGCAGAGTCACCTCTAAAGCTAAAGAAGGTTCCGTGCATGAAGCTGACCCCAATCTTGACACTATTTAAATATATTAAAGAGAGAAAAATTCCTAGCTGGTCCAGGCAGCATGCATGGTCAGGGTCACAGAAGCCTCCTGCACCCCTTAGCTGCCATTCAACTCTGATTCCAAGGTTCTCTTTCTTATAGGGTCCCCAAGACCCTTTTCTCAGTTGCCAACCTACAAAGTATCTACTGTGTCCCACGCATTGCATTTGTAAGGCAAGCGGGTGAATGGATGGGGTGGGGGCGGCGTTTACCTCGATAACCACAGGTCAATCCATGAGGACAAAGAGGTGACTGTGGCACAGTCCCCGGTCCCAAAGGCTGTCAGCCTGGCTCAGCCCCTTGCAGAGGGGACTTGCCCTCTGTGTTAGCTGATAGATGTGTCCTATCCCTGGAGGCTGGGAGTAGGGCAGGAAATAGCAGTGGCCCATGGTCCCAGGCATTCGGCTACCTGGGGTGCGGCCTTTCATTCCGTAAGTACCTACTGAATATCAGCTGTGGCAAGGCGCTGTGCAGCTTCTGTGGAAGAGCAGAGACGTGTAAGAAGAGTGCCCGCAAACGGATCTGCTTTCTGGTAGGAACGTAAGGCTTTCGAGGGCTCCACTAGGTGAGGGAATAGGATTTGTTTCACAAGAGAAGCTCAAGCAAACTGTTTTGGGAGTTTCAGAGAGAGAGAATTCACTTTAAAGAATAGGAAAATCTTGGGATAGCTGGCAGTGGGGTAGGTGGGGAGCTTTCTGAATGGATTTTGTTCGGTGGAAACAGTGGGAGGGAATTCCAGTAGGAGGGAATGGTTGGAGCAAAAAGGCGGAGGGCGGGGAAACCATGGGCTTGTTGAAGGAGCGGCTTGGCCGAGACAGTGCGAGATTCCACTGAAAGGAAATTAAGGCCAGGTTAACGGGTTGTAATTAAATACAAGACAAGGGGGAGTTGGTGGTGGTTTGTTACCAGAGAGCTCCATGCTTGAGCTCTACTTTAGGAAGATTACTGCGGTGGCGGGACGCAGGAGGGGCAGGGAGAAACGACAAGCCAAGGAACTGGGGTTGGGGGGGGCAAGATACGAAGTTATGAGGCCATTGTCAAAGTCCAGTCAAGAAATAATGAGAACGGGAACTACTGTTGTGTTAGAGGGCCTGCCCGCCAGGGAAACCACAGAAATCGAATCTCCATAGAGATTGCCTATAGATTGGCAATGGACGGGACAGAGAGGAAAAGAGAAACGTTGGAACCCAAGATGACCTCAACAATTCAAGCCTGGGTGACCAGGAAAACAGTGGTGACATTAACAGGAAAAAGCAAGTCAGCAGGAAGAGCAGTTAGGGCGAGAGGGGGGAATAATGAATTTCCATTTGGATTTGTGAAGATTTGATTCATTTGAGACAGATACAGAGGGAGAGAGAGCATGAGCAGGGGGAGAGGCAGAGGGAGAGGGAAAAGCAGACTCCCTGTTGAGTTGGGATCCTGATGTGGGGCTCAATCCCAGAACCCGGAGATCATGACCTAAGCAGAAGGCAGATGCTTAGCCATCTGAACCACCCAGGTACTCCAGATTCATGAAGTTTAAAATGTCATTGAGTCAGGGCACTTGGGTGGCTCAGTCATTAAGCATCTGCCTTCAGCTCAGGTCATGATCCCAGGGTCCTGGGATCAAGCCCTGTATCGGGCGGGAAGCCTGCTTCTCCCTCTCCCACTCCCTCTACTTCTGTTCCCTCTCTCACTGTCTCTCTCTCTCTCTCTCTCTGTCAAATAAATAAATAAAATCTTTTTTTTAAAAAAAGAAAGTGAATATCCTTAATATGTAGAGAGCTGTTATAAACAAATAAAAGGAAAGCAAGCACCCTTCATTTAGCATTGGACAAAGAATCTTATGGTCAATTCACATGAAAATAAACACAAATGGCAAATGAACATGAGGCAAAAATATTTAGCCTCTCTAGAAACCAGGTAGCTTCAAATTAAAACAAAAGTTATCATTTTTAATTATTAAATAAGCTTGACTCCTCCCACAACTACTGTAACACTGCATTTGTAAAAGCTGTAGAAAAAGAGGTACTTTTATACAGTTCTAGAGAGGATTTTTCTGGAAGGCAGTTTGATAAAGATGCATGAAAAACCTTTAAAAGCACAAATCCTTAAACCCAGTAATTACTTCTTTTGGAATTCATCCTGAGGAAAGAATCATGGCAGACAACACAAAAATAGGAGTCAACCTAGAGGTTCCATGAAACAAAACTGATTACATAAAGGATGGTACATCCACACAACAGAATGCTATGCATCCGCTTGTAATGTTGTGGCAGAGTGTTTAATAAAAGAAATGTGATCACGATAAACTGTGGGTTGAGGAGAACAAGTGGGAGAAGAATAGACAGTGTGATCACATTTTTAAAATTAAAACCTATCCATGCCTGTGTTAAGGGGGAGATTCAAAGAAGTCACCAGAATTGGCAGCAATTACAACAGGGTGTTGGACGGTAAACAGTTAATTCTTTCCTTTCCTGCTTGTTGATACTTTGTAAAATGTATGCCATTAACATTACTGCTTCTGAAAAGAGCAAAGCATAATAACATGTGCAAAAAATTGAAAAAAAAAAAGAAAGAAAGAAATGTGATCCCAGACCTCTGAAAAGAAGCTGAGGCTAGCGCTCTAGATGGAGACCATCTACTCAGAGAAAGGTTGAGGGGATCACTTGGGAGAGAACCCCAGGGAAAGAGGTAGAGGGGAATGAGCCTGGGCCAGGGAGAGAAGCCAGAAGCCTCCTTCTCTAAGGACCTTGGAGGCACCTGGGGGCCTGGGGGGAAGAGGCTTAGGGAGAATGTGTCTTCATCCCTCCAGTTCTGTGTCTGCCCTCCTCTGAGGATATGCAACCCAGGCAAGGCACTCCAGTGTCCAGTCAACAGCACCAAAGCAAAGACAACTTCTATCTAGCTTCACTTATCCAGAAGGACGCTGTGCTAGTGACAGCTAGCTGTGCCGTCACTTCTAGAGCTGAAGAAGTCTCCATGCATGAAGTTGAGTCCAATCTTGACTAGATTTAAATACATTAAAGAGAGAAAAAGTCCTAGCTGGTCCGGGCAGCATACGTAATCAGGATCACAAGGGCCTCCTGTATCCCTTAGCTCTGATTCCGATGCTCCTTCTCCATAGGGTTCCCGAGGTTCTTTCCTCCATGGCCAACTTGCAGAGTGTCTACCATGTCCCATGCATGTCCCATGCATGCATTCACCCATAAGGTAAGCAGGTGAATGGATTTGTGGGAGCACGGGGGGTCAGCATTTACCTCGATAACCACAGGTCAACCCATGAGGACAAAGAGGTGACTGTGGCACAGTCCCCGGTCCCAAAGGCTGTCAGCCTGGCTCAGCCCCTTGCAGAGGGGACTTGCCCTCTGTCCGTTAGCTGATAGATGTGTCCTATCCCTGGAGGCTGGGAGTGGGGTGGGAAACAGCGGTGGCCTGTGGTCCCCAGGCATTCGGCTACTTGGGGTGCTGCTTTTCATTCCATAAATACCTACTGAATATCAGCTGTGGCAAGGTGCTGTGCAGCTTCTGTGGAAGAACCGAGGTGTATACAAACCCTCCAGATCCCCATATGGGCATATAGGAACCAGTATAGGAATCCAGATTTTTCTGTGGAAGCTATCAAAGTTGGTTAGGCCATATCAGAAGGTCCTTTGGAGGGGATCTGGAAACCCAGTCTTTGCCACACCTACCTACCCTGCATGGCCCTGGAAAGACTCGAGCAATGTAGAGGTTGGATCTTGGAGGAAGATGGTGAGTTCATCTGGGAAGTCAGAAGCCCTGACTCCTCCATAGGCCAACCAGAGACTCTGAGTGAAGGCAGCTTCAAACTTCAACTTACCTTGTCTATATTGGCTGGGAAGTCAGACAAGGGTTTGGAATCACAGTGGGAGATGGAGGCCAGACTGACTCCCAGCCTCCCCACAGCTGTGGCTATCACAGCTCCGATTTTCTCCCTGTGCCCAGGTTCCTTCCCACTAAACACTCTAGTGTTGCAGTATGAGACCTGTCTGTACTCAACATTATTCTCGAGTTCCACCCTTGGTGCAGTGGGATATTTGGTACCAAAGTGCACACAGACAGCCTTGCCTCGCTCTCCCACATCCTCCAAGGGCCTTGGACTCAGGGCACCACTATTTGCAGAACAGCATGTTGCCTGCATTCCTGATCTTTTGAGGCACGCCTGTCACTGTCAGGATTTGTGACATTGTCTTCTGCTCTTAGTGTCGACTGCTGATTGGGACTCTTTAAACGCTGTGCCATGCCTCTAGACCTGGTCTTTCCCAAGGGATCTTTGGCAGTTTTTCTCAGCAGTAAATCATCAGTGATTTCCCTAGTCTACCCCATTCTGCTGGGCTGAGTGGGCCCAGGTCCCACTAAATCCTGAGATAAGATAAAGGGTTGTGGAAACACCAAAGCTGGAGACCAAAAGGAGGATGGCTTCCTGAAGTAGTGTTTGAGTTGAGTGCTTGAAGGGTGGAGAGGGGTTGGGGGGGGCGGATTTAGGGAGGGCATTTTTCCCCCAAACTCACTGCCATCTGAAAATAAGGGTAGATGATAAGTGGTGATAATGATAATGATCGATCCCTAACATGGATAGATCCCTAACAGTAGGCACTGCGCTAAGTACTTTACAAACACCATCTCATAAAAGCCTCATGATAACTCAATGAGGCACTGAAATTTATGGGCAAAGAAACTGATGCTCAAAAAATTCAGTCAGGGCTCACAAGTAATCGAGCCAGGACCTAACTGATATCTGTTGGACCCCAAAGTCATGCTCTTGACATTGATGCTGTGGTTAGCTCAGTTCAGTCACACCAAGCTTAACTGAGCTACTGCTATGAGCCCTGTGCTCAGAAACAGGTCGCAAAGCTGCCCCAGACAGGAAGCCCCAGGCCTGGGGAAAGAAAGAAGGGTCAACAGGCAATGACTAAAAGGAGGAAAATGCTTTGGTGAAGGTAGGCAGAGGTAGGTACCTCTCCAAGGTAACTGAGTTCAAAAGGAAACAAACAGTAAGCTCCCGTTTATAGAAGGAGGAACTGAAGCCCACATAAGAAAAGGAATGTGTCTAGGGTCACACAGGCAAATCCAGAACTGAAACCTCTAAGAAAATAGAGAAGTAGTGGTGGGGAAGAGGGGAAGGAGGTCTTTGGAAGGAGAATGGAGGTGAAGGAGATATGAAAGGGGAAGCTAGGCAGCAGGGGGCAGAGAGAAGCCAGCACTTCCTGCACCAGGCAGCTGAAGCTAACCCAAGCCCATTGGGCTATAAATGGCTCTTACTGGCACCAGCCCAAGCTGTAAAAATGATTTTCCTGAGAACAAGAGGCTCCACTGGAGGAGCCAAATCCTGCTCTGTTTTCCAAATGTCAAGAGAGCTTTTTCTAACCTGAGTCGTCTGTCCTTAGCAGCAGCCTGCCTGGCCTGAGGTCCCATGGAGGGGGCAGAAAGGGGAGTGCAAAGGGTGGGTCAATGCAAAGTGGCAGAGGAGAGTGTGGGAGGAGGGGTTAGCCCCTCTCCAGGTCTCACCACATCTTTTTTCCCAGATGCCTCTTTCTCTCTCCCACCTTCTTCTAGCCCATGTTCACATGTGGCCCCTGCCCCAGGGTCACCCCCAGACACTAATCACACGCTTTTTCATCTGACGTTTACTCACAGGATTGTGATATTGTGGTCCATGTAGTTGATAATCACCTAGGGTGAGCTCTTCTGGCACCATCTGTCTGCTTTTAGATAGGGACCAGAGCTTTAACTGAAAGGAGAAAATTCTAATGGTAGAATGTCAGGCAACAGTGCTTTGTTGGGCATGTGGACCTCTCCTATTGTCCAAGATCACATCAAAAATACATAGCTTTCATGTCTGCCTTTGGCCAAAAACAACCCTGTTTCCACCCTTGCATCTACCCTTCTGTAGCCCTGCTTCCTATCATCTGGGCTGAAGATGAGCCCCAGCAAAGCAATATTAAAATTAGCCTCTCCGCAAAGAAGTGCTACGCTAGAGTACATAGTCTCACATGTACTAGAGTACGTAGTCCCAGCTCATGGCTTCTCACTCTGGGAGTCAGAAACCTGCAAGTCTGGGGGACAGGGAGAAGCATCTAGACGCTGCTGGTCCCTCGAAACTGTGTTGCCTTCCTATACATGGCCACCAGGACACCCTGGCCTCTACATGTCAACACTCACCCTCATGTCCCCCACTAGAGTTGACTCTTTAAAGTCATAGACTCTCTCTAGAACCCCCTGGGCCAAGTCATAGACTCTCTCTAGAACCCCCTGGGCCAAGACCAAGCACTGATGCCTGTCACAGAGCATCAGCTGCTGTCACCCACTGGGATCATCCTGTTTTACAGTGTCCCTGACTATGACTGGCATTTTGGCAGAAACTATCTTCACATGCCTTATTACTTCAGACTCAAGTTCCCTCCAAGGCTGCTCTTCCTGGAATCCTCTTCCCTCGGGTCCTGCCACCCCCTATTGTCAGTCCCCACTTTCCGACTGGGGAATGCTTTGCACTGAGGAATGTTGCCAGGAGGCCTGGCAGAACACTTGCCTGAGCCAGGGCTTACAGAGGGGTCTAAGACAGTGGTTCTCAATAACTAGTCCCCAGACTACCAGCATCATCATCTCCTGAGAGCTTGTAAGAAATGCAAATTCTCAGCCTTTACCAGAAACCACTGAATCATAATCTCTGTGGTAAGGTTTAGCAATCTGTTCCAACAAGCCTCCATGTGATTCTGATGTATCACAGAGTTTGAGCTCCACTGGTCTAGAGAGTTACATTTTTCCACATTGTATTCCACAGACCAGATATTCCTAGAAAAGGGGTTCCATGGTCAAGTACGTTTAGACAAATAAGCTGTAGAGATTTCTTTTTCTTTCCCTCCCAGCTTTATTGAGGTATAACTGATGTGTAACGTGTAAGTTTAAGGTACAAAATAATGATTTGATATATCTATATATTGAAACATGTAAAGAGATTTCCTAATGGCAATACTTTTAAACCTTTACTTTGCTAAAACAAATTGTGAATCTCCAAGAGGGAGAGAGGGTGTCTTTTGCTACCAAATTTATGGCTGTGACACCCTTCTTTTCTGAGCAATCTATAAACATCTCTAGAAATTAATGTTCTGAGGAAACCATCTGGGGAACTCTGATTTAGGACAGTGTTTCTCTATTAAAATCTCTATCTACCACCTTGGGATGGGAGTCAGGCCCCACCGCAGACCAATGGAAGTCAGAGCCTGTGGGAGTGAGACCCAACAAGCTACACATTTAACAAGCTCCCCTGGTGATCCCTATGAAATCCTGGTCCAGACAGAGCTGAGGACAGCTACCTGCAGTCTGCATTATTCTCTGACTCCTAATGCAGTCCCCAGGGCCAGACTGGAATAGCCTTGGTGCTACTGTGATACCCCAAACAGTGTCAGGGCCGGGCCAAGGATGCCTGGACCAGAGGCAGCAGCAGTTCACAGAAAACACCTTAGCTCCCACAACGAAAGAGCTGAGATTGAGTGGAGCTGCGTCACCTTTAGGCCAGGTGACCTTGGGCCAGTCCCTCACCTGCTGTCATTGCCAGGGTCATGATGTGTCTCAATTCGAAGGGCAGTCCTCCGCAGCTGTGCACTGTGTCTGGGTGCTTCCCATCAGCCCCTGGCTGTCTCTTTGTGGTACAACAGCAGTGCTTGCTTCAAGTCAAAATGGTATTGCACCCACACGGCACTCCCTCTGTCTCTTGGATCAGTAACTGCTGGGAAGGAATCTATTGGATTTGTTGGGCCTGACCTATTTTTTAAATAAACTGGGGCTGTTTTCCAGCTATTAGTCACTTTTCTCCCAAGCCTCCACATATTAAATTCTCTTCTTATATCCTCAGATATTTTGGCTGCAAGAGATGTCAGGTTAATTGGATGCTTGGCTCCTGGCTCTGCCTCCTTAATGGGCTTAAAAAGCAGACTCTCCCCCACTCCCTCCACTTCCTCCCTTTTCCCTCCCCAAGGCAACAGGAGATTTTTTCTCTCCTTTGACTTCAAAGAGGTCACCATTCACTTGGCTTCCTTCTCCGCTTTCCTGTATGGGCACATGGGCAGAAAGACATAGCCAATGTCCTCACATCCACACCTCACCCAGAGTTGGACTAAGCTTTAATTTTGTATTTGGGTCAAACCATCCCTGTAGGACCTGAGCTGGGTTCATGGCCTCCCACCCCACACTGGGTCATCCATAGAGACAGGGCGTATCCAGCAGAGACTGTACAGATGGAACATCTGTGGATTTTGGTCTTGGTTTTTTCTTGTCCTAGTCAGGTCACTATGCAAAAGCAATTTAACCTTTCCTATCCTCAGTTTCTTTTTCTGTCAAATGACAACAATTATGTGTCTCGCTTCTTTCATGAGCCTACTGTGATGACTGAAAGATACTGAGTATGTAAATATTTGCAGGAAATTCTAAAATGTGGTAAAGGAGTATGAGACTTCCATTTGTGGCAGTCTGAATTTATGCCCTTATGCTATTTTTGGATGTCCTCTGGGCTCTTCGCTGGCACTAGACACTGGCTTTGGCTACTCTTAGCATTCTGTTCTTCCGCCTGCCTGACTCTGGTCCTCCCCCTCCACATTGTCCACTCTCTAGGCTCTATTCTACCACTTTCCTTGGTGCTTTCTGAGTATTATGCAATTGCTATCTTCAGGAACATGGTCAGCATGGAAAGTCAGTCATTTTTTCCAGCCCCTGACACCTGGTCTCTTCTACTCCTATTCTGAGCTCATATGGCATCTGCTGGTCCAAAGCTACTGGTTACATTCTGTGCTACTTTGTTGAAATATGGTCTCACAATTGCAGTTGTTGCTTCTACAACCAAGAAGTAAATTCCTTCAGACCAGTAATCAGATCCTATGTGTTATTATTTCTCCTTTAATACTTGGTATAGAGCTGGGGCTCAATAAAGATGTGTTGGTTACAGTATCCTTACACTTCAATTGGGTCGATGTTGTCCTTCATAAATATATTATGAAAGTGGAGTGAAGGAGACTTTTTCCCCACCATGTAATCAGGGACCTTTCATTCCCCTTGAAAGGGTGAGGAGACAGCAGGAAGAAAGACAAAACTGAGAAAAATAATTATCAGAATCTTAATAATACTTAATACTCCTTAGAGGGTTCAAGGGTACTCCAAAAGTCTTTATCTAGAAGTGTCTTATCTCCTGATCTCCTGAGATTTCTAGAAGAAGAAAATATCTTTCAAATATGGAATGGATTTACTCAGTACCCATAATTCCATCTGTACAGACTACAAGTGGTTTCAAGTACAGATTCAAGTGTATCTGTTAGACATTTTCCCAACAACCTCTTCACGCCAAGTAATGCAATGCCAGAAATGCAGGTAATGATACTGCAGCTCAGGGAAGCTGACTAACAGATTCAGCCCATATAACATACCTGGTCTGAACCTCAGAGCTGACCCTCAAAGAGCCTCAGTCCCCATCATCGGCCACTAAACAGATGGCTGAATAAAAGTGAGCTCATACATCGGAAAGAAAATCACAAGTTATTTTCAAGACCACAGCCATACCATTAGATTCTCATCTGGTTTCTATGGACTCTTCCAGACACTTTCTATCTAGTTCTAGCAAACCTGTTTACAACAATTAAATGTATTTCCACTCAGATCCTGAGCAGAAATGACTGACTCCTTTAATCAGAGATTCTGATGCAAGTGTGCACAGGAAATATTGCCATTCCAGTTAGAAAGAAAACAATGTCAGCCATCTGGTATATATTTGGCCACTATTCCAAAGGTGGCCTCAAATGGGCCAATGACAGATTCCAGGAATTTGGATTTTTTAAAACACTCCCAGGAAATGCCCATGATCAGTTTAAAAGCTAGGCAAAACCTAAGAAATAACAATTTTCAGGACACTGTATCCCTGAGATGGCAAACAAAAAAGGTGAATTCTACAATGGCCCAGCTTGTTTGCTGTTTGTGAGTATCAGGCAACAGTGTAGGGAGTGGAAGCCCAGCTAGAAATCTGTCTTAATGGAAGAGATAGAGGTGGGACTCTGGAGATAGCAGGGCAGTGAGTCCACAAGACAAAATACTGGAGGGTAGAAGACTACGGGTGGTCAGGGGGCTTTGGAGACCTGGAGAGAATGCCAATCAAGCCTTCAGTTGAGGTGGATCAAACAATGCATGTGAAGAAACTACCTGATGCCAGGGAAAGAATTACTGAGAAGACAGAGGGACTGATTTATTGTTCTCACAGAGGGACAGGAATACTTCTTCCCCTTGAAGGCTTTCTACTTCCCTTATGAAGTAGAAAACTTCATAATTCATGAATATGCTGAAAAGGTTTTTTTTCCCTTAGTAGTGGAACTTAGCCCTAATGATTGCTTTAATCCCTCCAAATAAAGCTTAAAAAAACAAGACCTGAAAGGTTTAAACTGTTCAACTAATTTAACTGTATCCCAGAACAAAGCCTAGAAATAGAATGTATCAAAAAATATCCAGTACCCAACAATATCTCAAAGTCTGGATTACAGTGTTTACCATTCAGTCAAAATTTATCAGACTTACCAAAGAACTGAGAAAATACTACCTATAATGAGGAGAAAATCCAATCTCATGGAATCAACCCAGAAAGGAGACAGATGACAGAATTTGTAGACAAGGTCATTAAAACTGTTACTGTAACTCCTTCATATGTTCAAGAAACTAGATGAAAAATTAAACCTGTTAAGTACAGACATAAAAGATAGAAAAATGACCCAAACTGAACTTCTAGACATAAAAATTACACCTGATGAAAAATATACTGGATTAGGTTAATAGCAGATTAAGCATTAAAGAAAAAAGTATTCGTGAACTTGACACAAGACAACAAAAACTATCTAAAATAAAGCACAAAAAATACTGAAAAGTAGTGAAGCAGAATGAAATCTTGCCATTTTCAACAGTATATATGGACCTAGAGTGTATAATGCTAAGTGGAATAAGATAGTCAGAGAAAGACAAATACCATTTGATTTCACCCATATGTGGAATTTAAGAAACAAAACAAATGAGCAAACAGAAGGATAAAAAAGAACAACAACATTAACAATAAAAACACTCCTAACTGTACAGAACAAACTGATAGTTACCAAAAGGGAGGTGGATGGGAGGATTGGTGAAATAAATGAGGGGGACAAAGAGTACACTTATCCTGATGAGCACTGAGAAATGTATGAAGTTGGAGAACCACTATGTAGTCCATCTGAAGCTAATAAAACATTGCACATTAACTATATTTGAATAACAAAAAAAGTTAAACAGCATCAGTGAGCTGTGGGACAACTTCAGGTATCCTACTGGATGTATGATTGTAGCACCCGAAGGTGAAACAGAAAAATAGTTAAAGAAATATTGGAATGATGGCTCAAAAATTCCAAATAATAAAAACCATAAATTTGCAGATCCAAGACGCTCAACAAACCCTGAGGATAAGAAATATGAAGCAGAAAAAATTACAGCAAGTTACACCATAATTGGGCCACCTGTGTGGCTCTGTCAGTTAAGCGTGTGCCTTCAGCTCAGGTCATGGTCCCAGGATCCTGGGATTGAGCCCTGCATTGGTCTCCCTGCTCAGCAAGGGAGTTTGCTTCTCCCTCTCCCTCGCCCAGCTCCTCCTCTCTCTCTCGCTCACTCACTCACTCTCTCAAATATACAAATTCTTAAAAAATAAATAAAGGCAACATAAAAATATTTTGAGTCTTACAAAAGCTGAATAATTGGGGCATCTGGGTGGCTCAGTGGGTTAAGCCTGCCTCTGCCTTCAGCTCAGGTCATGATCACAGGGTCCTGGGATCAAGCCCCACATCGGGCTCTCTGCTCAGCGGGGAGCCTGCTTCCTCCTCTCTCTCTCTGCCTGCCTCTCTGCCTACTTGTGATCTCTCTGTCAAAATAAATAAAATCTTTTAAAAAGAAAAGCTGAAAGATTTCATCATCTTCAGGCCCACACTATAAGAAATGTTAAAGGACATTCTTTGGGCAGAAGGAAAATGACATCAGACAGAAATTTGGATCTACATCAAGAATGAAGTGCTCTGAAAATGGGTAAATATAAAAAAAAAACCACTTTTGGGGCGCCTGGGTGGCTCAGTGTGTTAAGCCTCTGCCTTCAGCTCAGGTCATAGTCTCAGGGTCCTGGGATTGAGCCCTGCATGAGGCTCTCTGCTCGGTGGGGAGCCTGCTTCCCCCTCTCTCTCTGCGTACCTCTCTGTCTACTTGTGATCTCTCTCTGTCAAATAAATAAAATCTTAAAAAACCACTTTTTTCTTATTATTTAAATATCTTTAAAAGATCACTGACTGTTTAAATAAAAAAAATCCCATGGTATTTGTAACATATACAGAAATAAAATGTATGGTAACAGTAGCACAAAGGTCAGAAGGGGGAAATGGAAGTATTGCAAGATTCTTATAATATATGTGAGGTGCTGTAATTTTACTTGAAGATAGACTGTGATAAATTAAATAAATATACTGTCTAAAGCAGCCACTTCATAAAAGCACAAAATTTTGTAGAAAATATTCTGCCACATTACTGAATTGTTGTATGACTTCTAGTAATACAGTAATGGAGTAATGGAGTACTCTAGTAATGGAGTCTAGTAATGGAGTCTTTTGGGTTTTCCACATAAAGTATCATGTCATCTGTGAAGAGAGCTTGACTTTGCCAATTTGAATACCTTTTATGTCTTTTTGTTGTATGATTGCTGTTACTAGGACTTCTAGTACTATGTTGAACAATAGTGCTGAAAGTGGGCATTTGTGTCATGTTCCTGATCTTAAGGGAAAGGCTCTCAGCTTTTCCCCATTGAGCATGATATTCACTGTGGGCTTTTCATAGATGATTTTTATGAAATTGAGGAATGTTCCCTCTATCCCTACACTGAATAGTTTTAATCAGGAAAGGATGCTGTGTTTTGTCAAATGCTTTTCTGCATCAACTGAGAAAACCATATGGTTCTTCTCCTTCCTCTTATTAATGTATTCTATTACATTGATTTGTGAATGTTGAACCACCCTTGCATCCCAGGGATAAATCCCACCTGATCGTGATGGATAATCCTTTTAATGTACAGTTGAATCCTATTAGCTAGGATCTTATTGAGAATTTTGGCTTCCATATTCATCAGGGATATTGATCTAAATTTTTCCTTTTTGATGAGATCTTTGCCTGGTTTCAGGATCAAAATCAAAACACAGAAGTCAGTTGCTTTCCTATACACTAACAATGTAATTGTAGAAAGAGAAATCAGGAAATTGATTCAATTTACAACAGCACCAAAAGCCATAAGATACCTTGGAATAAACCTAACCAAAGGGGTGAAGGATCTATACTTCAGAAACTACAGAACACTTATGAAAGAAATTGAAGAAGACACAAAAAGATGGAAAAACATTCCATGCTCATGGATCAGAAGAATAAACATTGTTAAAATGTCTATAGTGGGATGCCTGGGTGGCTCAGTTGGTTAAGGGACTGCCTTCAGCTCAGGTCATGATCCTGGAGTCTTAAGATTGAGCCCCGCACTGGGCACCCTGCTCAGTGGGGGAGTCTACTTCTCCTGACCCTCCACCTTCTCATGTCCTTTCTCTCATTCTCTCTCAATTCCTCTCTCTCAAATAAATAAATAAATATCTTTTTTTAAAAAAATGTCTATGCTGCCCAGAGCAATCTATACTTTCACCATCATCCTGATCAAAACAACAATGGCATTTTTCAAAGTGCTGGAACAAACAATCTTAAAATTTGTATGGAAATATAAAAGACTCCAAATAGCCAAGAAAATGTTGAAAAAGAAAAACAAAGCTGGGGCATCATGTTACCTGATTTCAAGCTATATTACAAAGCTGTGTTCACCAAGACAGCATGTTACTGGCAGAAAAATAGACACATAGATCAATGGAACAGAAGAGAGAGTCCAAATATGGACCCTCAACTCTATGGTCAAATAATCTTCAACAAATCGGTTAAAAATATCCAATGGAAAAAAAGACAGTCTCTTCAATAAATGGTGCTGGGAAAATTGGACAGCTACAAAAGAATGAAACTCAACAATTCTCTTACAGCATTCACAAAGATAAACTCTAAATGGGGGAAAGACCTCAGTGTGAAACAGGAATCCATCAAAATCCTAGAGGAGAATAGGCAATAACCTTTTGACATCGGCCCTAGCAACCTCTTTCAAGACATGTCTCCAAAGGCAAGGGAAACAAAAGTGAAATGAACTATTGGGACTCTGTCAAGATAAAAAGCATCTGCACAGCAAAAGAAACAGTCAGCAAAACAAAGAGGCAAGCCACACAATGGGAGAAAATATTTGCAAATGGCACTATAGATAAAGGGCTGATATACAAGATTTATAAAGAACGTCAAACTCAACACCCAAAAAACAAATAATCAAGTCAAAAAATGGCCAGAAAACATGAAGAGACACTTCTCCAAATAAGACAGATGCATGAAAAAATGTTCATCATCATTAACCATCAGAGAAATTCAAATTGAAACCACATTATGATACCACCTTACACTAGTTAGAATGGCAAAAATTGACAAGACAAGAAAAACAAATGTTAAAGAGGTTGTGGAGAAAAGGGAACCCTCTTACACTGTTGGTGGGAATGAAAGTTGGTACAGCCACTTTGGAAAACAGTGTGGAGGTTCCTCAAAAAGTTAAAAATAGAGCTGCCCTATGACCTAGGAATTGCACTACTGGATATCTACCCTGAAGATACAGATGTAGTGGAAAGAAGGGCCACCTGCACCCCAGTGTTCATAGCAGCAATGTCCACAATAGTCATACTGTGGAAGGAGCCAAGATGCCCTTCAATAGACGAATGGATAAAGAAGATGTGGTCTGTAGATACACTGGAATATTACTAAGTCATCAGAAAGGATGAATACTCAACTTCTGCATCAACATGGATGGAACTGGAGGAGATTATGCTAAGTGAAATAATTCAAGCAGAGAAAGCCAGTTATTATATGGTTTCACTTATTTGTGGAACATAGGGAGTAACATGGAAGACATTAGGAGAAGGAAGGGAAAAATGAAGGGGGGGGTAACTCAGAGGGAGAGATGAACCACGCAAGTCTATGGACTCCAGGAAAAAAACTGAGGGTTTTAGAGGGGATGGGGTGGGGGCACAGGTTAGCCCAGTGGTGGGCATTAAGAAAGGTATGCATTGCATGGAGCACTGGGTATTATACACAAACAATGAATCTTGGAACACTACATCAAAAACTAATAATGTACTGTATGGTAACTAACATAATATAGTAAAAACAAATAAATAAACAATAAAACCCACATAAGGAGGGGGAAAAAAGTGTTATATACAACAATCCAGGAAAGGGTATAAAATGAAATCATAACAAATACTCATGTATTACTCCCCCAAAAAAGTTGAAAAAGGGGGTGAAGGTATTGAAGTACAGATAAATGATATAGAAACAAATAGCAAGATGGTAGATTTGAACCCAATAGCATCAATAATTACATTAAATATAAATGGTCAATGGGGAGCCTGGGTGGTTCACTCAGTTGGGCTGCTGCTTTCGGCTCAGGTCACGATCCCAGCCAGAGTCCTCGGATTGAGCCCTGTGTTGGGCTCCCTGCTGAGCGGGGAGCCAGCTTCTCCCCTGTCTGCCATTCCTGCTGCTTGTGCTTGCTCTCTGTCTCTTTTGCTCACTCTCTCTGTGTCAAATAAATAAATAAATAAAGTCTTTAAAAAAATAAATAAATGGTCTAAACACCCCAATTGAAAAGCAAAGGTTGTCATATTAGATTTAAACACAACCATATGCTACCCTATTTGAAACTTACTTTTAGCATAAAAAAGTAAAAGAATGAAAGATGATACTATGTTAACACTAATGAAAGGAAAGCTAAAGTACCTATATTAATATAAGACAAAATAGATGTAAAATCCAATAACATCAGGAAAAAGGATATTTTCATAACAATTAAGATCAATTCATGAAGAGAACATAATTTCAAATGCATATTCATCTAATAAAAGATATGGAAAATATAATAAGCAAAACCAAATAGAACCAATTATTAATGAAATGGAAATTGAAAGTACAATGAGATACTACCTCATGCTCATTAGGATGGTTAATATTTTTTTTTTTTAAAGATTTTATTTATTTATTTGACAGACAGAGATCACAAGTAGAGAGGTAGGCAGAGAGAGAGAAGGAAGCAGGCTCCCTGCTGAGCAGAGAGCCCGATGCGGGGCTTGATCCCAGGACCCTGGGATCGTGACCTGAGCCGAAGGCAGAGGCTTTAACCCACTGAGCCACCCAGGCGCCCCAGATGGTTAATATTTTTTTAAAAAGAAGGAAAGAAAAAGAAAATATAAAGTTTTGGTAAGGATGTGGAGAAACTGGAACCCTTGTGTACTGTTAGTGGGAATGTAAAATGAGGTAGCCACTATGGAAAAAAGTGTGGCATTTCCTCAAAAACATTAAAAATACAATTACCATATGATCCAGCAACTCCACTTCTAGGTACATAGTCAAAAGAATTGAAAGCAAAGTCTTGAACAGATATATATACACCCATTGTTCATAAAGCTAAAATGTAGATGCAAACCAAGTGTCCATCAATGAATGAATGGATAAACAAAATGTTATTTGTATAGCCTCCACAAGGTCTTCTCCAGAAACATCAAGAACAGTAGTGACCATTTTCTTTAAACCACATCTTATGAAAATTGTCAGCTGAGTTTCATCTCAAGCTCCAACGTGGCCCATGCCATGGTGATGTTGAAAACAATTCTGTGGTGGAGCGAGATGGCAAAGGAGTGGGAGACCCAAGTATCACAGGTCCGAGGAGTTCAGCCAGATAGTTATCAAACCATTCTGAACACCTACAAACTCAACAGGAGATCAAAGAGAAGAGCAGCAATTCTAGGAACAGAAAAGCAACCACTTTCTGGAAGGTAGGCCATGTGGAGAAGTGAATCTGAGGCAACATAATGGAAGAGAGATAACAGGGGGAAGGGCTGGCTCCCAGCAAGCAGTAGAGCAGTGGAGCACAAAATTGGAACTTTTAGAAGTCTGCTCCACTGGGGGATGTCACTCCAGAGGCTAAGAGGGGGTGGGGCCCTTGCAGGGACAATATGGTCTCAGGACCTGCAGGGTCACAGAAAGACCAGGGTTTCCTGAGTGTGGCAGAGTTTTCAGGTATCAGGGCAGGGAAGACGGCTGCAGAGACAGAGCTAAGCAGTGGGGTCTCGGGTTGGGGTTACCATTAAACCATGATCTGAGGCACAATCAGGCCACTGCTCTTGGAGGCAGGGACCCCACAAGTGGCAGATCTGGGAAGACCCCCTCTTTCCTCCTCCAGGAGGAGCAGGAAGGGAGTGGGTTGCAGGAATCTGCTAGGTTTGGAGACTCCAAATGGGGCCGTGGGCCAGAGATAGAAATGCTCAGTCACAGGCTGGGTGAGCTCAGAGCATGGCCAGAGACCAGGGAGACAGAGGGATTGACTGCTTTTATCTGAGGGCACACTGAGGAGATGGGACCCAAGCTCTCGGCTCCTCCAGGCCAGAGACCAGGAGGCCACCATCTTCATTCCTGTCCTCCAAAGTGGTACAGAAAGTGTTCAGGGAACAAAAGCTCCCAATAGCGACCCCGAGCAGATTGCTTAGCCTGACCCCTGGCAAGGGTGGTGCAATTCTACCTCTGGGAAAGACATTTGAGAATCACTACAACAGGCCCCTCCCCCAGAAGATTAGCAAGAACATCCACCCAAGACCAAGTTCACTAATCAATGAGAACTGGGGAAGTCCAGAGCTAGGGGATAGCAACACATAGAATTCACAGCTTTTTCCTACAATACTTTAGTGTTTCAAAGTTAAATTTTTTAAATGTTATTTTTTCTTATTCTATTGTTTTTAATTTTTCCTTTTTCTTATTTTAACCTTTTTAAACATATTATCTTATCAATACATTTTTAAAACATCTTTTTAAATTTTCATTGTCATAGTCATATTCTATCCCTTCATTGTATTTAACCTTATTTTTTGTATACATATAGGTTTTTCTTTATTTAAAATTTTGGGATACAGTTTCTTCTAACATCAAAATATACCCTAAATCTAGCATATAGCTTTGTTCTAGTCTCCAGCCTGAGCACATTCTCTCCCTTTTTTTTTCTTCTTTCTTTTTTCAACCAACTTCCTATCATCAGTTCCTTTTTTAGAATCTTTTTAAATTTTCATCTTTACAGTCATATTCCATCCCTTCATCGTGTTTACCTTTATTTTTGTGTGTGTGTGTGTATATATATATATATATATATATATATATACTTTATCTTTCTTTAAATTTTGGGGAGGCAGTCTCTTCTAACAGACCAAAATATGACCAAAATACAGCCAAAATCAAGTGTGTGGCTCTGTTATATTCACCAGTCTAATATATATAAATATGCATACATCTATTTTTTGTCCTCTTTACTTCTCCCCCCAGTTTTGGGCCTCTTCTGATGTGGTTATTCTGATGTGTCTATTTTTCTGGTGTCCTTACTACCCTTTTAGTATTTTGTTCTCTCATTCATCTATTCTTATCTGGATAAAAGGACAAGGCAGAAAAACTCACCTCAAAAAAAAAAAAAAAAAAAGAAAGAAAGAAAGAAAGAAAGAAAGAAAGAAAGAACAAGAGGCTATACCGACAGATAAGGACCTAATCATTATGGACATTAGTAAGATGTCAGAACTAGAGTCCAGAATGATGATTATCAAGGTGCTAGCTGGGCTTGAAAAAAGCGTGGAAGATACTAGAGAATCCTTTCTGGAAAAATAAAATACTTTTCTGGAGAAATAAAAGAGCTAAAATCTAACCAAGTTGAAATTAAAAAAGCTATTAAATGGCGCCTGGGTGGCTCAGTGGGTTAAGCCTCTGCCTTCAGCTCAGGTCATGATCTCAGGATCCTGGGATCGTGCCCCACATCAGGCTTTCTGTTCAGTGGGGATACTACTTCCCCCTCTCCCTCTACCTGCCTCTCTGCCTAGTTATGATATATCTCTCTCTCTGTCAAATAAATAAATAGATAACTTTTAAAAGAAAGCTATTAATGAGGTGCGATCAAAAATGGAGGCTCTTACTGCTAGGATAAATGAAGCAGAAGAGAGAATTAGTGGTATGGAAGACCAAATGATGAGATGCTGAGCAAAAGAGAGACAAACAACTACTGGACCATGAGGGGAGCATTGGAGATATAAGTCATACCATTAAGAGGAAACAATATTAGAAGATTTGGGATCCCAGAAGAGGAAGAAAGAGAGAGGGGGCAGAAAGTTTAGTGGAGCAAATTATACCAGAGAATACCCTAATTTGGTGAAGGAATGAGCATCAAAACCCAGGAGGCACAGAGAATCCTCCCCCCAACCCAAAATCAATAAAAATAGGTCAACACCCTGTCATCTAATAGTAAAACTTACAAGTCTCAGTGACAAAGACAAACTCTTGAAAGCATCTCAGGTCAAGAGGTCTGTAATCTACAATAGTACAAACATTGGATTGGCAGCAGACCTATCCACAGAGACCTGGCAGGCCAGAAAGGACTGGCATGATATATTCAGAACACTAAATGAGAAAAATATGCAGACAAGAATACTATATCCAGGGGCGCCTGGGTGGCTCAGTGGGTTAAATCCTCTGCCTCCGGCTCAGGTCATGAACTTAGGGTCCTGGGAACGAGCCTCTCTGCTTGGCAGGGAGCCTGCTTCCTCCTCTCTCTCCGCCTGCCTCTCTGCCTACTTGTGATCGCTGTCTGTCAAATAAATAAATAAAAATCTTTAAAAAGAAAAAAAAGAATACTATATCCAGCTAGGCTGTCATTGAAAATACAAGGAGAAATAAAAAGCTTCCAGGACAAAAAACAAAAACAAAACTAAAAGAATTTGCAAACACCAAACCAACTTTCAATATTGAAATACCCCTTTCAATATTGAAAGTGGTCCTCTAAGCAAAGGAAGAGCCTAAAAGTAACAGACCAGAAAAGAACACAGACAATACACAGTAACATTCACCTTACAGGCAATACAATGACACTAAATTCGTATCTCTCAGTAGTTACCCTGAATGTAAATGGGCTAAGTGCCCCAATCAAAAGACACAGGGTATCAGATTGGATTAAAAAAAAAAACAAAAACAAAAAAACCACAAGACCCATTGATATGCTGTCTGCAAGAAACTGATTTTAGACCCAAAGACACCTCCAGATTTAAAGTGAGGGGGTGGAAAAAAATTTACCATGTTAATGAACATCAAAAGAAAGCTAAGATGGCAATCCTTATATCAGATAAATTAGATTTTAAGCCAAAGACTGTAATAAGAGATGAGGAAGGACACTATATCATACTTAAAAGGTCCATCCAACAAGAAGATCTAACAATTTTAATATCAATGCCCCTAAAGTGGGAGCAGCCAACTATATAATTTATAACAATTAATAACAAAATCAAAGAAACATATCAACAATAATACAACAATAGTAGGGGACTTTAACACTCCTTCTCACTGAATAGAACAGATCATCTAAGCAAGAGATCAACAAAGAAATAAAGGCTTTAAGTGAAACACTGGACCAGATATACTTAGATATATATTTAGAACATTACATCCCAAAGCAAAAGAATACACATTCTTCTCTAGTGTACATGGAACATTCTCCAGAATAAATTAAATCCTGGATCACAAATCAGGTCTCAAGCAGTACCAAAAGACTGGGATCATTCGCTGCATATTTTCAGACCACAATGCCCTGAAGCTAGAACTCAATCACAAGAGGAAAGTTGGAAGGAACCCAAATACATAGAGGCTAAAAAGCATCCTACTAAAGAATGAATGGGTCAACCAGGAAATTAAAGAAGATTTTGAAAAATTCATGGAAACAAATGATAATGAAAACACAACTGTTCAAAATCTGTGGGACACAGCAAAGGCAGTCCTGAGAGAAAAGTATATAGTGACACAAGCCTTTCTCAAGAAACAAGAAAGGTCTCAAGTACACAACCTAACCCTACACCTAAAGGAGCTGGAGAAAGAACAGCAAAGAAAGCCTAAACTCAGCAGGAGAAGAGAAATAATAAAGATCAGAGCAGAAATCAATGAAATAGAAACCAAAAGAACAGTAGAACAAATCAACATAACTAGGAGCTGGTTCTTTGAAAGAATTGATAAGATTGATAAACCCCTGGCCAGACTTATCAAAAAGAAAAGAGAAAGGACCCAAATTAATAAAATCATGAATGAAAGAGGAGAGATCATAACCAACACCAAAGAAGTACAAACAATTATAAGAACATATTATGAGCAACAATACACCAGTAAATTTGACAATCTGGAAGAAATGGGTGCATTCCTAGAGACAAGCAAACCACCAAAACTGAACCAGAAAGAAATAGAAAACCTGAATAGACCCATAACCAGTAAGGAGATTGAAGCAGTCATCAAAAATCTCCCAACAAACAAGAGCCCAGGGCCAAACGGCTTCCCAGGGGAATTCTACCAAACATTTAAAGAAGAATTAATACTTATTCTCCTGAAACTGTTCCAAAAAATAGAAATGGAAGGAAGTCATTTTATGAGGCCAGCATTACCTTGATCCCAAAACCAGACAAAGACCCCATCAAATAGGAAAATTACAGACCAATATCCTTGATGAACATGGATGCAAAAATTCTCACCAAAATACTAGCTAATAGGATCCAACATTAATTAAAAGGATTATTCACCATGACCAAGTGGGATTTATTCCAGGGCTGCAGGTTTGGTTCAACATCTGCAAATCAATCAATGTGATACAATACGTTAATAAAAGAAAGAACAAGAAACATATGACACTCTCAGTAGATGCTGAAAAAGCATTTGACAAAGTACAGCATCCTTTCTTGATCAAAACTCTTCACAGTGTAGGGATAGAGGGTACATACCTCAATATCATCAAAGCCATCTATGAAAAACCCACAACAAATATCATTCTGAATGGGGAAAAACTGATCAGGAACACAGCAGGTCTGTCCACTACCACCATTGCTATTCAACACAATACTAGAAGTCTTAGCCTCAGCAACGAGACAACAAAAAGAAATAAAAGTCATCCAAGTGGGCAAAGAAGAAGTCAAACTCTCACTCTTTGCAGATGATATGATACTTTATGTGGAAAACCCAAAAGACTCCACTCCAAATCTGCTACTTGTACAGGAATTCAGTAAAGTGTCAGGACATAAAATCAATGCACAGGAATCAGTTGCATTTCTATACACCAACAAGACAGAAGAAAGAGAAATTAAGGAGTCAACCCATTTACAATTGCTCCCAAAGCTATAAGATACCTAGGAATAAACCTAACCAAAGAGGCAAAGACTCTGTACTCAGAAAACTATTAAGTACTCATGAAAGAAATTGAGAAAGAAATGGAAAAATGTTCCATGCTCCTGGATTGGAAGAACAAATATTGTGAAAATGTCTATGCTACCTAAAGCAATCTACATGTTTAATGCAATCCCTATCAAAATACCATCAATTTTTTTTTCAAGGAAATGGAACAAACAGTCCTGAAATTTATATGGAACCAGGAAAGACCCCAAATAGCCAGGGGAATGTTGAAAAAGAAAGCCAAAGTTGGCAGCATCACAATTCCAGACTTCAAGCTCTATTACAAAGCTGTCATCATCAAGATGTCATCATCAAGATGCCAGTATGGTACTGGCACAAAAAGAGACATATAGATCAATGGAACAGAATAGATATGTAGGGTAGCTCTATTTTCAACTTTTTGAGGAACCTCCATGCTGTTTTCTGGAGTGGCTGCACCATACACTATGGAATACTATGCAGCCATCAAATGAAATGAAATCTTGCCATTTGCAATGACATGGATGGAACTAGAGGGTATTATGCTGAGTGAAATAAGTTGATCAGAGAAAGACAGTTATCATATGATCTCCCTGATATGAGGAATTTGAGAGGCAAAGCGGGGGGTTTGGGGGTATGGAAGGAAAAAACGAAACAAGATGGGATCAGAGGGAGACAAACCATAAGAGACTCTTAATCTCACAAAACAGAATGTTGCCAGGGGGAGGGGCATATGGAGACGGTGGTTGGGTTATGTACATTGGGGAGGGTATGTGCTATGGTGAATGCTGTGAAGTGTGTAAGCCTGATGATTCACAGACCTGTATCCCTGGGGCAAATAATACATTTTATGTTAATTTTTTAAAATTAATAAAATAAAAACAAAAAAAAGAAGAAGAAGAAAATTGAGAAAAGCAGAACAAAATATCTTCATCATTACTAATAAAGTTGAAGCAGGGAAAAGAAATGATGATAGAAAAGAGGAAGAGGACAAGATGAAGAGCCCATTTGCCCAGGGAATACCTATGGGTCCTGGAGCCTGGGAAAGGTAGTATCTAGAAGCAAAGAAATGCCATGTGCTGAAGTTGAATTAGGAAGGCACAGAGTCCAATTGACATCCCCTCAGTGTTCTGAGTTCAAACTTTTATCCCCAAATTTTGCATTCCCTTCATACCTATAAGGACCTGCAATCTCTCCAACCCCCTTCCACTATTTAGTCTCTGTCGGCCTGGACTTCATTCTACTGCTTGTACACCTGAAACTTGCCTCCACCTAGAACTTTGCCCCACCTGCTTTGTCCATATATTTAAATGATTCCCTCATTCACCTCACTTAAGTCTTTATTCAAATATCACTTTTGCAGAGTAGCCTCTCCAGGTTACCCAATCTGAAAACACCCCACCTCATCACAGTCCATCCCCTTGCCTGCTTCATTTTTTTCAGAACTTTTATTAGTACCTGATAATAGTTAGATATTGTTTATGTCTGTCTTCCCAGTGAAATGAAAGCTCTATAAATACAGGCACCATCAGGTGCTACTGTAATCCCAGTTTATAGAACTGTGCCTGACACTGAGTGAGTGTTCATTAAATGTTTGTTGAAAGCATGAATGAATGAGTAAATAAATTAATGAATGATTCCTTTGACAAAGTGTCTGGAGGAGCTATGCAAAGAAAAGTGCTGAATAGCCATGATAGAGAGTTGGAAGTCAGTCCTGGAGGCCCACTCTCATCCTATACCAGGCAGCTCCATCCCAGAGAGCCCCCAGGGCACATTTTGCCATCTGTCCATGCTTGATTCTGGCCCCACTCTGGGCTGGCTCTCAGGTGTTTCCCCACATGAATGTCCTGTTCTGCCCTGCTTTATCTCAAAGGAGGTCGAGCACTCCAGAGCCCAGGAAAACTGGGTTATCTGTTAGCAAACACTTTGTTCATGAGGCCTAAGCAGAAGCTGGTGCTACCAGAGTCCTTACAGATAGAGTCCAAATTTGTTACCAAGAGTTAGAGCTCTCTACTCTCTGCCATGATCTGAACTTTGTCTCCTCCTTTGGTTCCTCCTCCAGGGCTGCTCCAGTCCTACTGCCCTTCTCTGTGTTCCTGATGCATTGTGCCCAGGCCTCTTGGCCTTGGTACCTGCTATTCTTCTGCCTAGAATCACCAGCTCCTCCCTGTCTACTACCACATACCTGTCCAACCCACTCCTGGCAACTCCAGTGATCCTTCGAGGAAACTCAGATATCATTCCCTATAGCAAGTCTTCTTTGATCACCTTCCCCACCACATAAACTCCCTCCTTAAGAAAATTGGTCACAGAACATGCAATCTGTCTGTCAGAGAAAGATAAATTTCTGCAGAATGATAGGTCCTCAATGCTTCACAAGATTCCTTTTAAGGACATCTTTTTAAGGTTACTAATCAGAGGGTCCTAAGATCTCTTATTAAGAGTCATGGGATTGGGGCACCTGAGTGGTTCTGTCAGTTAAGCATCTGACTTCAGCTCAAGTCTTGAACTCAAGTCTTGAGATTGAGGCCCCCGGTGAGCTCCCCACCAGAAGGGAGTCTGCTTCTCCTTCTTCCTCTCCCTCTGTCCCTCCCCTCACTCATGGTCTCTCTGCCTCTCTCTCACACATAAATAAATTAAATTTTAATAAATGGATCATGGGATTTCCCCCTCCATGAAGCCCTAGTCCCTTTCCCTGGTGAATGTCATGAAATTCCTATCCTGCACAACAGCAAGATAAGGGAGGGGAAGACTTAGCCTTCATCTCTGTATAAAAGAAAACCTATGGTTTTGCCGTGCTAAGAAATGTTAAGGAACAGAGGGAATTGAAGCATACAGCCTTCAGGGGGCATGACTTTGCTTCTCTTTTTCCTGTGTTGCAGTTCTTAGCAAATGGTGAAGTCTTATTTTAAATTACAAGTCTTGTCCCTTTTCAAACCCCAACAGCACCCTTCCTTTTCTTTTTATTGTAAAGATTTTACTCATTTATTTGTCAGAGAGAAAGGGAGAGAGAGAGAACAAGCAGGGGGAACAACAGGCAGAGGGAGAAGCAGGATTCTTACTGAGCAGGGAGCCCAATGCAGGACTCAATCCCAGCATCCTGGGATCATGACCCGATCCAAAGACAGATACTTTAACTGACTGAGCCACCCAGGCGTCCCCAACAGCACCCTTCTATGGATGCTCCCTTGGCACCCCTCCTTCAGTCTCCACAATACCCTTGTAATGGCTGGTATCTTGTCTGACTCTCCTACTAAAGCATAAATGCCTCAAAAGCAAGGACTGTTTCTTACTTGTTTGCATTCCCAAGGCTTATCATAATGCATGACATGGGGCTGGTACATAGTTTATTCTCAGTAAATGCTTTTTGAAGGAGCAACTAATTAAATGGAAAAATGGATGAATGGGTGGACAAACATTCCCAGTAGAGAAGACCAAGGTTCAGGGTTTAAGTGGCTTCCCCCCAGGTCCCTGATGTCAGCAAATGGCAGAAGTCAGGGCTTCCATGCTATCAGAATTGGCAGTAGGCAGGATTTCCAAATCCAGTATCCCCTTCCATTCTCTCGGCATCTTCCCAGATGGATGGAGCCCATATGTGACCGCAAACCTGTTTGGGCTTAACTTTGACACACAGACCAGGTCTGCTTTTCTGATTTCCCTCAAAACAGGTGAGCATGTAGCAATCCTGATCAGCACTCACCACCACAAACAATACAAGAGCTACCATGTTAACTAGAAACTATGCTAAGTGCATGTTCACTATTTTCACTTGATCTTTACACCAATCTTTTGAAGAAAGAATATATAACTCTTATTTCAAGGTCATTGCGTTAGAAATTGAAAGAACATGGAATCAAGCCTAGAGGAACCTGCCTCCCAAATTTTAACATAGACTTAGGAGAGACAGTGTTGTTCTAAGGTCAAGATCCTCAGCTATAGGGCCAACGGTGACAGCCCCTGCCCAAAACATTTCCCATTCAAAGTCACCCACTTAAGGCCATATTTGGATCCAACAGCTCTTATTTCTGGTCCCAGCTTGCCACCAACACACTGTGCATCCTTCAGTCAGTCTTTACCCTCCCTGGCCTTGGATTCCCGCCTATAGAAAGAGAAGGGACTAGATTCAATATAGTAGATCCCAGGGATCTAAAAGCAATGTCCAAGGGGACCAAGCTGGGGACAGGAACCAGTGGATGACACCCACCACAAGTAAGCAAGGGACTATGGCAGGGAGAGGATGGGCACCTTCCCTAAGAGGTGGCCAGTATCCCATGACGTTATCTTCTGATCATAAATATCTTGATTTTTTTAATATAAATATCTTGATTTTTAAATGCTTGCCTCTATGAGGCCAAATGAAACAAACTATGTGCAGGTTTGGTTCATGTCTTCCCATTATTTTTCACTGTTGTGTTCTCAGCTAGAGAGCTGAGGCCTGGAAAAAGGAGAAGGTCAGTGAAAGACAAAAACAGAACAAATAGGTACACAGCCCTGAGAAACCAACCATGTGGGAAACCTGAGCTTCTGGCTGATCAGAATAACCAAAATACAGAAGATAGAAACTGCCAAAACCAAGGGCAATGCATGGTATTTAAAGTAATGTAAGATAGGCTGGAGAATGGAAGTTGGCCATGCTAATTTAGCCATGTAAGTCTCAGTGGGTACAGAGAAAGTGAATTGCTCTCAAAAAAAGTGATGAGTGTTTAGATGTGCAGATTCAGTGTAGAGCAGTGGTTCTCAAACATGAGTGCATCAGAATCACCTGAAGAATAGATTGCAGGACCCACCCTTAGAGTCTCTGATTCAGTAGGTCTGAGGTAGGGTTGAGAATTTGTATTTCTAACAAGTCCCCTGATGATGCTGATTTGGTTGGTCCAGGGACCACATTGGTAATCAGTGGGAATTTGGGTTCTGGTATATGACTATTTATATTTGGAACCAGGCCCACCATGTAATAGCTATGTGACCCTGGGAAATTTATTAAGCTTTTCTGTGTCTCAATTCCTTCCTTTATAAATTGGGGACATTATTAGTAGCTATTCAAAAGATCATTGAAGAATTAAATTCAATAGTCCATGTAAAGAACTTTGAAATGTGCTTAGAGCATAGTAAGTACTCAATGAATGTCATCAAGGATTTCTGTTTGTAAAAGTAGCTCAGTAGAAGCTACAGTGGCAGTACACCGGGACTGGTAACACAGGAGCTCCATGATGACCTCTAGCTATGAGGAGACAACAGGAGAGAAGTTACTGGAACCCAGAGATGGTGATGGCTATATGGAGTGGGCTACATGAAAACTTCAGTTCTCAGAAAGAGTAGACAGTGACCCCATAGGGAAGGAACTGGAAGAGTAACTACTCTGACTTCACTCCCCTCCCTTCTCTGAACTGCTGATGCTCCCCTCTAGTGGAACTCTACCAGCCAGAGGCCTGGGGGAGTGGGGAAAGGGAGTCTATTGATACAGTCCAATATAATTCAGTCTTTCAGGGCACAAATCAGGGTGAAAAGGATGAGAGCAAACTGGAGGAACAAATGTAAGATACCAACACACTTAGAAAAGAGCCTCCAGATATCTTTGGTCTACACCTGACCTTGAAGTAGGTTGACCCCTAACCCAACTCATATTGGTGACCTCCAGTGAAAGAGCTAATATATTCAGTCCACATCCTGCAGTCTAAAATGCAAGCCACACCCCAACATCAATCTTATCACTGGCATTCCTGGAAAAGTAAGCCAGAAGATCCTGGTTCAAGACCTAGCCAGGGCTCTGACACTGAGCTGTCTAGGCACCAAGCATGGAGAAAACTGAACTCCTTGGCTTTCTGTAGGGTATAATAGATCAACTTTCAATAAGCAGAAAAGATAAGATGAATTTAGCCGAGATTGGAAAATAAACACAGTAACCTGACACATAGCACCATCCATGCCTAGAGCCTGGCTCTGGCCCTGAAGCCAACTCTGACCTTGACAAATGGCCTCTACTCAGAACCTCCCCATCTGAAAGAGTCACTCTCATTCCTGCCCTCTTTTCCACCTGACTCCTCCTTATCCTTCAGATGTGGTGCCTGGAAAAGAATTCCAAGATGTGCTAAGTCACCCTAGATTCTTCGGATCTTAGAGCAATACCTGATACAATAGTGATTATTCATTATCTGAAATTGGGTAGCATGAACTACTGCAAAACAATATACTGTAAGGAATGGATCTGCTGAAGTGATGGACTGAATTAAAATAGTTGCTACTAAATGTTTTCCTAAGACTGGTAACTTTTGGTGCTTTCTTTACTCATATCCTGGTTCTCATCTCCAGAAACCTTGAGAGGGACTGAGGAGATGCACTTTCCTGACACCGATGGGGAAATGACCTGGAAAAGGCAAGTAGCCAACTCTCCAAAAAGATCCAGACACAATAAGGTATAGAAGATATCACAGAAAGTTTACCGTGGCTAGAGAAGATACCATGTACAAGTATAGAGCACAATTATATTCACTAAAACCTGTGGTTGGAAAAGTTGAATTAACAGATAGAGACCTGAAAGTGACCTCAATGAGTCATGAAGTTCTGTTCCCCGGCTACAGGTAAAATGTTATTAACTCAGCCCAAATAGCCTAAGGGACTTCTTAGGGTGACCCAGTCAGCTACTCAAACTAAATGTAAAATCCTTACTCAATAGGCACAAACTAGATTTGGTTTACGAGTCAGAGCTCTGACAAAAGGCTTCCAGATTCTCCAGGAATAAAGCCCATTCTGTCACAAGGAAAAGAGGAAGAAAGAGGGCATGGAAGTTCACATTAGAACTTTCTGAGAGAATTGGGTGATGCTGGGGGTATTGAACAATGTTTCATGTAAGGAAATACCTGGTTACTTCCTTATGGCTTCAACCTCTTCTCCAGGGTCACACTATTGTAAACTTTGTTCTTCTCCCTCCTAAAGGATAATGCTACATGGTAAATGCAGAGCAAACTGAGAACTTCGAACTCCCTGATTCTTTATTTTGCAGTACTCTCAGGGTCAAGGACAGCCTCAGAAAAGACCTGTCCCATAGCAAGCAAGCTGCAGAGCCTGGGCTATCACCAGGTCTCCCAAATCCCTTAGACCTCATCCTAAAATTATTTAATACCCAACCTTCACCACCAATGCCAAATGAGATAGAGCATCCCTGATGTTAACTCACAAAGGCAACCAGCTTCAGAACAATCACCCTTCATTGCTCCTCTGAGTAGGCAATCTCTACCCATAACTCATTCACTCACTCATTCATTCATTCAATGAACATCACTGAGTCCTTCCACAGCCTAGGCATTGTGCTTTGGTGTAGCCAAAGGACTGGCAAGGAGCAAGAGCAGAAGCTGGGAAGAAGGAAGCCAGTTACAGTGGCTCAGACAAGAGACAATGAGGGTCTGATCTAAGGCAATAGGGATAAGGAAAAGGAGATGTTAAAGTAGAATTAAAAGTAGAGTTAAAAGGATTTTGTTATATATCATCTGGGATTAGGATAGGGGAGGTGAGAATAAGAGAAGCCTCTGGTATGATTCCCAATTTCTGACTAGAATGAAGGAGAGAATGGCAATGCCCTTCATGAAGACAGGCACACACGGGGAGACACAGATGAGGAAAGTTCAGAGGAAACATAAGCTCATGTTGAAATTGAAGTGCCTACAAAACCCTGAGAAAGAGAAATCCAACCAAGGTCTGGACATCACAAGACATGGAAGAGGGACAGTAAGCTGGAAAGAGCATCACTAATAGGTGAAAGGAAAAAGAATCCACATGAGATATTGGGAGAAAAATCAGAAATGTGGGAGAGGCAGGAGAAAGTAGGGCTTCAGACACCAAAGAGGAGAGGCTATCAAGAAAAACACAACTACCAACAGTGTCTAATGTCATAGATTGTTCACGTGCAATGAGAATTCATAACAATGGGTAAAAGGGGAAGGAGGTCTCCAAGGTTGGTGGTGAGATCACATCAGAAGAGCATAACATAGGATCAGCCCTTCCCCAAGCCCCCAGTATGAAGCTCAGCTTCTTGCTCCAGCCATGGTACACCAAGGAGTATGACATCCTGGCTAGAGCTTGTATCTGGGAGATAAGCTAGGTCCCAGCACTTTAGAAATGATGGTCTTGAACCGCACACTGGGGAAGATGAAGAAGTATGGCTTCAAAAAATCTGAAGCTCAAATCTTCCCTTTCCCCCCCCCCCTTTTAGGTCTGCACACATTCAGAACAGGCTAGACCTGTGACACCAGTAAGGTTATGCTCAGTTGCCTGGTTGAGTGGGCATTAAAGAACTGCTGCCAGAGCCTGGATTCTCTCCAACATCCAGGCCCACAGAGCCCAGAACCAAGAAGCTGAGGTTGTCTTCCCCTGCCACCTGAATGATAAGCCCTTCATCTTCTCTCCTGCCTGAAAAAGAAAGAGCCATTACTCTTAGAAGCCTAGAAGCCATGCCTGGGAAATGAGAGAGGACAGAGCAGACTCAGCCAGCAGGTGGAAAACAAAAATGAAGGCAGAGGTTTCTGGAGGAAGATTCAGATAAGTAGTTGCCTGAAAGCTCTACCCTGACACCGTTTGTTCAAATCAGGACCCTAAAAAAGGTCTGTTCCTCACCAAGCCGATGTCCAGATTGACAGCATCTTTTTGCTTTTCCCCAAACCTCCACTTTCTATGCCATTTGCCACCGAGGGGGAAAACATCTCCCATTTTGCACAGCACGAATTTAGCACACGTGGGCATGTCTGGAAGGGGAAGCCATGTGGAGGATGGCGATGAGCTTGTCTCCAACTCCACTGACAACTCAATAAGGGGAAATTGGCATAACGCTGCTCTGGGAGGCACTTGAGATAGCAAGTGAATCACAACAAAGTTTAAGTCTTGCACAATACCTCCTCCCTTTCCCAAATGGCCTTACTCCCTTTGTCTCATTTAGTTCAAAGGCACCCCTATCAAGTAGGATAGATTAGGATCAACTCATCCATTTTTCATTTGGTAGCTGAGAGTTGTAGAAGGCAGATGACAAAAGCGTCAGGATCATGGGTTCTGCCTGTTTTTGTTCTCAACTCTTTCTATACTACCTCCTATGAGCTGAGGGCCGAAGGAACCGGAGCAAATAATCAAGGCAAGTTGAGGCAGAACCTCCTTAGTCTTAGGACAGGGCCTGATTGTCTTGACTAGATTAAGTAGAGTACACTCCAGGGGTGGGGGAGTGGATTTCAAGAACTCTGAGACTGTGGATCTTTGATGCTGGAGTAGAGCTGGAAGAAGAAAAGGAGGTGGGTGCAGGCCTGGCAGAGCTTCAGCGAAGCCTCCAAGAGAAACCACCAGATCTGACTTTTTGGCTAAAGTCCTAGGACCCTGCAGTACTGGCAGCTCAAGACATTGATATGGTTTTCTCTACATCTTAGAATATGGAGCATCAGGGCGCCTGGGTGGCTCAGTGGGTTAAAGCCTCTCCCTTCGGCTCAGGTCATGATCTCAGGGTCCTGGGATCAGGCCCTGCATGGGGCACTCTGCTCAGTGGGGAGCCTGCTTCCTCCTCTCTCTCTGCCTACTTGTCATCTCTCTCTCTCTGTCAAATAAATAAATAAATAAATAAATAAATAATTTTTAAAAATTTGAAAAAAAAAGAATATGGAGCATCTTTTTTTTTTTTTAACCTCATAAACACAGGAATGAATAGCAGTGCTGGACCAATATAACCCTGAACAAAGGAGCCTGGGCAAAGCTAGGGGCAGGAGTCGTGTTCACTCTACAGAGCAGCTGAGCCCCAGAGCAGGAGCAAGAGCCTCAGGGCAGTTCAGAATCCCTTATCTGAGGACATACCCCACTAGGTCTCCTGTTCACATCAGCCTGTGAGGCTGGGAATAAATATATTGTCGATCCAAACCCCCAAACTCTTCTGCCTCAAAGTTTTCAGGGGAGGCTCCATGGTCTCTCTGCTGCATCTTGCCACTGCTAAAGTACAGGGAATTCCCAATCACCCAGGCAAAATCCTGACCCCCACCCTTTCTGGAACAGACACCTTGACTGTTCAGGAGGATATTAAACTTACACCCTTGTTTATTCAAAAATCTCCTCTTAGCCAGTTTGCCTTGACTATAAACCTTCTTCCTACAATTCTAGCTTTGTTCATCAGCAACTCTTTCTACATTACTGGGACATCTAAATGGAACGCTTAACTACAGCATGCTTTGGGTCAGGAAGATTTCTTGTTATAGTGGGATCCTATGTGACATAGATGAGACCAGTGTGTTAGGAAGAGATCAATAGATATCCATTTAAACAATAGCATCCATAGAACATTTTCAATACAGGAGAGGTGTATATAGCAATGATCATTCATTGAACAAATGGTTTTGAAGCTCTAATAGATACTAGACACTGTAGTGGGCGCTGGGATTCAATGGTGAACAGCAGAGAGTTCCTACTCTCACAAAATTTATGGGGGCTTATAGACAAGGAAATTAGCAAGTATAGTGTGATATGTGCCATGACAAGGAATGCACAGGTACTATGGGATCACGTGGGTGGCAGAACTAAGCCAGACTTGGATAAGGGGGTAGTATCAAGGAAGGCTTCCAGGAAGTGGTGTTATCTAAGCAAAGGTACCCAGAGAATAGAAGGAAGTAGTTGAGCATAGCTGGAGCGGGCAGAAAGGACTTATAAGAAATGAAGGAAAGGAAAATGGAAAGGTGCTCAGGGGCATGACTCATAGAGCTCTATGAGCTACGCCAAGGAGGGGACCTTTCTCCTAATAATAAGGGAAAAGTCACTGAAGGGGGTTAAAGAGATGAGAAGTAGAATCAGATTTCCACATTAGAACACACATTCATTCTGCTGGGAGAATAAATCTAAGCAAGGAAAGGGAGGGTGTGGGGACAGTGTCCAGGACATCACTGTGGAGATCCAGGCAAGGCATGGGGGGCCATGAACCGGGATTACAAAAGTGGGACCAGAAATGGGAGGACAAGTTCAGGACAAAGAGACAAACCCATGGGATGTAGACTCATCACTCACTGTGGAGAAAGGGTAATAGGGGAGTCAGGGCTTACAATGGGTGAATTAACACCAAGCAGGATGAGGATTAGCAGGAGGAGAGGCAGGCAGGGTGGTGGAGGGAATACTATCCCTCGGGAAAGCCTGTGAGACACCCAAGTGGGGATGTCCTGTAGGCAGTCAGCTGTGTGGGCCCAAGCTCAGAGGAGAGATCTAGGCTGCAACTTGGAGTCCGGGCATCATCAGCATATAAACTAGTAATGAAGCCAAGAGAGGGGATAAGATGGCCTAGGTGGGTAGTAAGAAAAGAAGGTGACTCAGAACCCAGCCCAGAGGAAAACCACAGCGCCTGAGTTGTGTAATCAATGTTACCCATCAGCAAAATCAGGGCTGCATAACCTTCCCGACCCTGCAAGTCAGATCTGTCTCTGTAAGACTCTCCGTCAGAGTCCCACACTCAGCCTCACCCCAGCATGGGTCCCACATACGACACACTCTCCCATTTGTCTCATCAGACCCTGGGTCAGGCTCAGAAGCTCCAGGCTAGTCATTAAATGTGTACCTTACGTACCTCCTAATACAGATTGCAAACCACATAGGATAAGTATGTAAGCGTACAGGCATGTGCTCCTGAGTGATAAGACCTCCGGACTTAGGTGTACACAAACATCCCTGCCTAGAGACACCCACGCACCCTCCAGCCTGGATTAGGTCATTTAGAGCCACTCAACTAAATGTTAGAATAGACTGTTCCCACTTTGAACTACAGATTTTCCCCTAAAAACAAAACAAAACCTGGGCAGATAAAAATAAACATTTATAACAGGAGGGGAAAAAAAGAAAACATTTGTTGAGATTCTTCTTTATGTCTTACTCCATGATCAGATTTAATCCTCATGGCTAACCTGTAAAACGGGTTTTAGAATCCCAAAGGGGTGAGCGTGAGAACTCAAGTCTGACTCCAAGTCTGTCCCAGCCTGGAACAACTTTAATTCTGGAGGAGAGGGAGGAGAAAGAGATTCCAACAAAAAGAAGCTGGTGTGGTATATGTGTGATATGCAGGTTTGTTACCTTTATTCACTCAATAAATATTCATCATTATCCTACTATGTACCTGGAGGCAAGAGCTGACCAATGCACATAAGTAGAGCGCATTCCTTAATTAGGATCCTGTCTACACTTCTGATGGGCTGTAATCATTTTTGTGGGACTGTCTGATGGAGCCTCCTTAGAGAGCAGCTGTCATAACTGCTTGTCAGGGACAGAAGAAGTCCTTGAATTTAAGGCGTCTATGGGAATTGTAGCCTTTCATTTTCCAGCAGGCCCAGCCTTCAAAGGCCACCACTGTACTTTACTTGTCTAACAAGAGATTACCTTTCACAATAGAGCTACAAATAGGGCCCTAATTGATGAATTTGCTAATGGTCCTTCCCTTTATAGTGGCATTAGCCTGGTTCTCTTTTAGCTGAACCTCCCTCGGGTCAGGCCTCACACGCAGGGAATATATTCTACTAGATTTATGGCAAAGAGGACAGGGAGTTTAACTCAGTCATTAAACATCTGATTTGTCACATGAGGCTGGGCAATATCTCTATCCTCTCTCTTCCTTTCTCCTGTGCCTCAGTTTCTCTCAGTAGGAACATGGGGGAAAGTTATTGATCAATCCATTAATCAAGAAGGAATTGCTCGCTTCCTAGCAGCAAGTCTTACAAGGGACACAGACAAGTCTGAGGTATTGGGCCTTCCCCCAGAAGGTCTACAACCAAGCATGATTGAAATTCTCTCCTCTCCCATTTCTCTCACATCTGTAGGGACTCAGTGAGGTTTCCATCTCATTCTTTAAATGTTGCCAAACACCTGCTTCCGAGAGCTGGGAGTAGGGTAGGCCAGCCTGTGGGTCACAGAGAACCTCGTCCCTCCTGTGACTGAAACACTTCACATGGGGGCTGGTGGTCCCTGAGCCCTAGGGGGCTAAAGAGCCTCGTCTTCATGGCTCCTGCTGAATTGGTAATTCAGAGATTGAGTAATCTGAATCAAAGATGCCCTTCCTTGACTGTTCTGCTCTAGCTCTGCCTAAACTAGCTCTATCATATCAGTGGTAAATGCCCTTTATCCATCCACCCCCCTTCTGGGACAGCACTGGATAAGCCCAGATTACAAATAATAGCTTATCTTTCTTGAGCATTTACCATGTGCCAGAAGTGTGCTTTATGTGAAATAATTTGTTTAATCCCCATAATAACTCAATGGGATAAAGTGCTATTACCATCATAGGTGATGAAGCTAAGGCACAGACGATGATGGTAACTTGCGCAGGTAAGCTGAGATCCGACCCCAGGCCTACCCAGTCCCAGGGGCTGAACGCTTCACTTTACACACAACCACCTCCAGTGAGAAGTCAGCAGCCTGCATGGTTTAACTGGAAGGTACCAAGAAAATCCTTATCCCTCCTGCCCTCCAGAATTTCCCCTCAAAGAAACTAGTAATGGCTCACAGTTCTACCTCTGAAATAATTCCTTTGTCAATGACAAAGCAAACCTCCTAGGAGGTTGAGGCAATCTAATACATAGAGCCTGTTACAGAATGAGGGGCTCTGATTCACCATAGGTCCTTTCTGGAATATGCATAAAAGGGTATCATTTCCTTCCCAAATCCCCCAAAGCTTTCAGCAAGTGGGAGCTGGTGTGAGGCAAAGACGAGTATAAGCTCGAAGTTGGGGATGTGGATGAAAACGGGAGAGAGACCCGAGCCAACAGCAAAGCACATTCCAGTTCTGAGAATACCTCACCTTGGTTACTTTCTAGCTCTGTAATCAACCACTGCAAGTTCCCACTTCTTTAACTGCAAAATGGAAATAGAAAGAGCTGCACTGTAATCTTCTTGTGTAAATTAAATAAAGTGATGCTTAAAAGCACTTAACACTGTGCCCAACGCACAATATGGACGTTAAAATGGCAGCTCTTGTTATAATTATTTCTATTCCGTAAGGGAGGAAGACCCAGTCGAGACACTGAGAAGCCAGTGGGCAAGGTGGACAGCTGAGCGAGCAGGAGGAAAGGGACTTGAAAGAGAGAAACTACCTTCATCAACTTTGCAACTATTCTCAGGCCGAAATATGTACTCATTCAGTCATTCGTCTTCATTTTCAACCCAGACCTAATACATGTGGGCCCTGTGTCAGATGATGTGGGTTGAACCAAGCTGAGTCAAGTCCCCCTCCCCCAAAATGTGAAGTCCTAACCCCTGCACCAAGAATATGAACCTGTCTGGAAGTAACTTCTTTGCAGATGTAATCAAGTTCAGACACGATCATACTAGATTAGGTTGGGCTCTAATCCAGTATGACTGGTGTGCTTATAAAGAGGAAGAAATGCAGACACACGTGTGGACATGGGGTAGGGGGCCGCGTGAAGATGAAGGCAGAGGTTGCAGCAATGGGTTGACACGCCAGAAACTATCGAGCATATCTGGCAGCAGCTAGAAGTTAGGAAAGAAGTGAGAAGCAAATTCCCCCCTAAGAACCTCCAGAAGATACCAACCCTACTGACACCTGGATTTCAGACTTCTGGACTTCAGACCTGTGAGAGAATAGATTACTGTTGTTTTAGGCCAGCCAGTTTGCTATCCTTTCTTACAGCATCCCTAGAAAACAAACATATGTGATAAAACCACAAAGAGACATTTAAAGCCCAAAGTTCCTGTTCTGAAGTCTTTGCTATTCTTTTCACCCCCCCCCCCAAAGAGGCATACGGTGTTAGACAAGAGTTTCTCCCCTAGCCCACCACAAGGACTCTAGGCATAAGGATATCTTACATGAGTAGGCGGTGTGGAACGAGGATTGTCCCAGCCACAAGTCATATCAGGTCCCTGCCACCCACAGGGCATAGCACTGGTGACTGTGAAAAGGAGGATGGCAGGGTGGTGGGGGAGGCAGGGAAAGAAAGCCTGGAAAAAGGAAAGTGGAACTGATGTCTTGTTTTCCTTTTTTTCCAAATCCACCATTCTTCATTTCTCCTCTTAATTTCTCCATTCTTTCTCTTCGTATTTTAAGTTTCTACTCTGTTCCTCAGATGCCTTCATAACCTGGTAGACTGGTCTTTGTGGTTAGAAGAATTTGAATCCTGGTTCCATCCCTTACTATTTGTGGGATCTTGGGCAAGTAACACTAACCGTCTATGCTTTGGCTTCTTAATCTGTACAATGGGGATAATATGTAACTCATAATGTTATGTATGTATGTCTGACATACACTATATACTGCACGTGTGTATGTATGTAATGTGTGATGTCATACACTGAACATGATGATATAGGCCAAAGCATTTTCAATGTCATTTGGAAAGGACTGCGATCTCATTATACACAGTTCCTAGATTATACGTATAGAAACTCTGGTTTTTTATATTACATGTAAGGACATATTACAAAATTAGCACAAAAAGTAAGAATGATAAATCAGATGCTACATTTAAAGGACCAAAGGCAATGAATAAATGCCAATGTATAAATGACATTGACCTAGCAGTAAAAATGGTCTCAACATGAGCACTGACAATCTCTGTGATATTGGGGAAGATTTTCCAGCTCTTGGTTTAAATGATTTGCATTTCCATCCCCCTCTAAGATTCTACGACTTAATGAAAAGCTGTTTGCTTTTATAAAATTACACTTTTAAAAGAGCTCTTTACTTACGGGTCACCCATTACAAATCTGGGGAAAGCTGTGATGCTTGAGGGAATTCTAATAACAAGTGAAGTAGAAAAGCCATCTGATGTGTGAACTATCCAATGGGCTGGATAACAGGAAAGGCAAGTCTTCACAAACAACCCTCTCCACCATAGGTAGTTATTCATAAGAGAAGGCTAATGTCAGAATATCAGAGACACGGGGGCTGGAACACCTTGGAACAATAGCCAGTTGTGAGGGTGAGACAGTCCTAACACAGCCCCCAAAGGCAAAGGCAACCAGACAGTTTTTATCTCCTTTTGGAATAATATAAACAAGAGTGACTGGGTTTTTAATAGAAGAGACTGAACTCCACTTCTGGGAGAACTTCCCACCGGGATACGAAATACGTAAGATGGGGAAATCACGTTCTCCTGAGCTTTTCAGTGAGACACCAAGCAACCAGCTTGGTGTCCTGGGTTCAGGAAGTGTGTTCAGCAGCGAGAGTGTGGACAGAGTGACCTTTCGGAGGTCCCTATCTGCCTGTGTTTTCTCCGTGCTTTCACAAAGTCATTTCACAACGGTGCAATCCCAAGTACAGTCACACAACAATCCGGCTCCCCGTTACCTTGGCAGTTCACACGTTGTCATGCTGCCCGCTTTTCCCCTGCTGGCACAGTAGACTCCAAGGTGTAAGCACTGTTTTTATAGATTTTTGCACGTTCCACACTGGTATGTGATAATCACTTTGCATTGCAGTTAGCAAAGAAGAGGAAATGAAACCCACTCCTGAATTGGAGACGAGAATGTTGTGTTTCACCCTTCTTGACAGCCAAAAGCCAATTTAGGACTCTGAAAAACCGAATTTCCCAGGGGGGAACGTGTGGGTATCTTCTTAATTCTCCTGAGCTCACTTAAGGATTGAAACTGGTGTTTGCTGAGGGAGGAAACATCGATGTGGATTATCGTTTATGGATCATTTCAGCTGGAGAAATAAGGAAGTGGGAGAGTTCATCCGGTTTGCGCTTTTCCAGCAAGACTCCTAAAAGCTAGCAGGATAATAATCATAAACATTTATTGAGCACTCGCCATATTCTAAACCCTTTGCATGAATTAACTCATTTAATCATCACAACGATTTTATGAGGCCCAGAGAGATTAAGTTATATTCAACCTAACACCACATCTACTGAGTTCCGAGCTGGATTTTAAGTCAAGCAGTCTGACTCTAGAGCTGAGATAGTTAGCTCCCATACTCTTTGGAAAGAGACAGGGATGCAGACTATCCTCAAAGAAGCGGGCCTGTATCCTGATTTCTTTTGTTCTCTTCCTCCTCAAATCACTGACCTTCGCACTATAGAACCACACCCTTCAGCTGAAAGGAACTGCCAGAGGAGAGGAATCCATTAGCCACAGCCACCAACATACACCACGTCAGAAGTCAGCTCTGTGCTCCCTACAACTCATAGAGCAGCACTCACTGGTACCCTAACCCTATTGTCCCATTGTAAGATTTTCCCCAACCCATAATTATTTTTTCTCCCTGGGTCAGTAAGTCAATAGAACACTAAAAAAAAAAAAAAAAAAAAAAAAAAGTCTCCAAAATGATTTCTTTGCTAAAACTCTTTTCTCACCCCTGGGGGCTCTCCTCTGAGGTGCTAAAACCCCAATCAGGGAGTCATCACCATAAATAATGCATCAGGCTTTCACCAAGAATCAGCAAAGCAAGCAGCAGCTCAGAAAAGTCCATTATTCCCCCATGATTCGTAATTGGGCATTGTGATTAATCAATTTATCTGCTATACAGATGAACACCCCATAGTAAGTCAGTCATTACAGAATACTGAATAGGTACATGAATATCCAAAAGGTACCCATGTTTCGAGTTGCTGCAGCAACTTGATTCCCAGAATCTTTACTCGCTTTGAGTTTTAAATGTCCACAATTGAGCAGAAGTGCAGCAAAGGGGTAGGAGATACAAAGCCCAGTTTTCAGAAAGTCATGAGTAACTAAAACCCAGGAGGCTCATGAGCTTGCTTGTGCATAATCAGAAGAATCAGTTTAGTCAACATTCATCAACATTTATTATTTACTGTGTGTCAGGCACAGTGTTAGGAACAGGGTATACCAAAAAAAAAAAAAGTTCATTATCTAACTGAAGAAATAGACATATAAAAAGCCAATCAGCTTACAATGGGAAAAATGAGACATGTGATAAGACCACAGAAGAAGGAGAATGAGTACTCACTCCCCATGAGGGGAGATCCCAGAAGGTTGCCCAGAGGAAATTTTGAGTTGAGTGTTGCCAGTTAAGGAAGATTTTTTTTTTTTTCTCCAGAGAAGAAGGGGAAAGGGCAGCCCAGGCAGAGGGACCAGTACACACAAAAGCATTCGGGCAGGAGGTGGTCAATTCAGCGAATTGCACTGGGGAGATCTTAAAGGACTTTGTACACTATTCTAGGGAAACTGGGCTTTATCTTGTATACTGTATGCAGTAGGACAACATGGCAAGTTTTTAAAGAGATGTGTGATCCTGAGCAAATTTGTGCTTCTGAGTGATAATGGGGCAGGTTTAGAGAAGAGGACCTGTGGCTGATACGCTACTGCTGTGGTGAAGGCAAAAGTGAAGATGACAGGCCTTGGGCACCGATAGTGAGCTGAATAAGACAGTAGAACAGAACAGTCAGACTAGAGGTTTGCAGACCTTTCAGAAGGCCATGTCAGAAAGTTTCTGATGATGTGTAGGGAGCAGAGGTGATAATACCTTTAGCTGAGGAGGAGAAACATATCAAGGAACCTGATAAAGCGTCGTCAATGGATCTAATGCTGCTTTGTGTATACCCTGTGCCAGGGGCTGTCAGAGCATTTCCTTACATCCTATGCCTAGTCTGTACCATAAGGGGAACCAGTGGGGGACTGAAGTCAAAGTGGTTAAAGAGTGCACTCAGGGCCGCCCAGAACATACTGTGCCCACCAAGCCCGTGCCCTTCATGTTCCTACTGCCCCAGCCCTGAACTTCACTCAATGAGGGAGGCTTTGCTCACAATATAAGTAGCTTTATTCTTTATTCTTCACTTTCTCCCTCCTCTCCCACTGCCTATCTTTACCTTGTGAAAAAAAAAATGCTTTCTCTCATCGTCCTTGCCTACCCCCAACATTGCATCTCTCCCTTCCAAAGTATCTCTGTCCTCCCCACTCCTCACCCACTCCATTCACACATGTCATCTTTTTTAAAGTAGCAAGTGTAGGGCAAAGGGCAATGAGTCAGAAGTGGCGGCAGTCTGTGTCCCAGGGCTGTCCTAGCCCATCAGGTGACTCTCAGAAACTGCTTGACTTCCCAGCCCCAGTGTCCTCATTTATAATATGCAGACATGAAATGAATACTAACCTTTGCGTACCTCACAGGATTATTGTAAGAGGAAAGGAGATAAAGTGCTTGCAAACAACACTAACAAAAGGCAGGAAAATGTGCTACAGAATTATCCGAATTATTGGGCACTGTGGTCCACCAGACTGCGAGCTCCTTATGGGCTGAGACTTGGTTGCCTCCATCTTTCATTCTAAAGTACCTATTATTCCTGGTACAGTGTCTGATAAAGACATTGAATTGGCAACAAGGACCACTACCACCATCAGCATTCCCTGGGCGCACGCACGTGTGCACACACACACACACACACACACACACACAGGTGTCCTTGCCTCTCTCTCTCTCTCTCTCTCTCACCATAATGCAGGCAAACCTCCACTTTTGGAAATACTGCTCTAGTCTTGGTGTATTCCAAAAACAGCCAGTTCCTGGAGGAAAACCAAGTGATTGTCACGCGCCTGGATGCCTCCACTGGGCACGTTTGACCAAATCTGAATCCTCTCCTTCTCAAGGGAAGTTGCTAAGAACTGAACCCCCAGACTCACTCCTCTCCAAAGAGCCCCAGCTGGGTCTCTCCCTCCCCACTCCCACCTTTGTGACAGGCATGCAACGTGTTTTAATTTTTTTTTTTTTCCTCCCAGGAACTCGGCCGCCTCTACTGCTGTTTTCATTGATGCCTTGAGCAGAGCTGGCATGTGCAACTGCTGAGAAGGGGGAGCTTGGAACCGCGGGGGAAGCAAGTAAAAATAGCCTGGCGCGCGACGCTCTGCCTGCTCTGGACGCCTTTAACCCTGGCCAAGGTGGGGAGCTCAGCAGCCGCTACTGCACACTGCGGAATCTGGCAGGGGTCTGCACCCCAGACCAAGCGCAACAGCCAGGGTGCCAGGGCTTAGAGACCAGTGAAAACTTTTTTTTTTTTTTTTTTTTTTTTTAGAATCCGAGATGGGGGAGGGAAGAGCAGGAGAAAGCTGTTCCAGCCACCTGGCTGCAGGGACTGTTACCGTGCCCACTGGTCCAACACTTTACAGAAGTGCAGCCTTGACTCTGAGCTATTTTTAGCAACCTCTTCCGAGGGTGGGCGATCAGAGGGAGGAGTGCAAGGGGATTGGTAAGGCTAACTCTCTGCTGTGAGGCTAGGCGTCTTTGCTGGCTGGGAAGAGGAAGTGTCCAGGGGATGGTAGGCATGCTGGCTTTGCCCTAACTCAAGGAGACAGCGTTAGCTACTGAATGCCCTACTGTTTTCAAGCCCCAGAGCATGTTTGTTTTTCAAAATCAACAATTGCCAGATGCATGCTGCTTCTAGCCTCTCAGAGAATGGGGATTGCAAGAGCTTTGCTGCCTATGCTGTGGGGTAAGGGGTAGCTGCAGTTAAGACCTTACTGAAGATCAGAAGGGTCTCTGCTCCTTTTTGCATTCCAGCAAGACAGAGGGACAATCCCCGCGCCACACCTCCATCCCCGCCCCACGCTGCATATGGGTAACCATATGTGAAATGTACGGCAGCCCCACCAGACACCCGGCTATTAATAGAGCCCGGGAGTTTGCTCTCTGTCTTTTTCCTGCCACCGAGTAAGGGATGATCTTCACACACATACCCCACTCCGCCCCCACCTCGGCGCACCGTTTCTCCAGGAAGGTAAGGGGGCTGCCCACGCCGATCCCCTTCGTGACTACAGGTGCCTAGAGCCGACGGACTAGTCCAGTTGTATCGACAGCAGGGTCAGTGCGAGGCTAGGGAACACAGCCTCCAGTATCGGGACGCAAAACCCAGCAGGGCTCTTAAAGGCTCACGGCCAACTCGAGAGCAGAGAAAGGGCAGCTATTAGGCTGCCGAAGGCGGGGGGCAAGAGCGCAATTTGCGGAGCCAGAGCGACCTCTTCCAAAGCTGCTGAGGGACCAGAGGCTGCAGACCCATTTGTCGCTGCAGCCTGCGGCGCGGAGCCCCCACCCCGCGCGGGCTCGGCTGCGGCAGGAGCGGGCGCTGTCCCTGGTTCTGAAAGGTGGCAGCGGCCAGTGCTCCCTACCCGGGTTTAGCGCCCGCGAGGCGGCTCAAACGTTCGAGGACTGCAGACCTCTCCCGGGCCCGGATCTGGACGGGAGGGTCTGTTGGTGGTGCCCAGGTCCCACCACCGGCGCGGTTTGCCCCCCACCACCCCCCAACGGCCCGGAGCTCTCCCGCGGTGCTGCGGGGACCGAGAGCTGGGGACTGACACGAGCTTGAAGGGTAAAGCTGAGGCAGCGGCTGGAGATGTTGTCAAGGCACTGCAGGGAGCAAACGTGGCCCCAGGATCACCCGTCCCAGCTTTGCACAAAGCCGGGACTCTGGACCCCTAATGCAGCCCAGAGGAGAGGGCAGGGGAGCGCTGCTGCCCAGGGTTTGGGACTTGGGGAAAGAGAAGCGAGCAGCGGGTGGCAGGAGAGGGAGATGGGGTGAGAGCGACTCTTTTGCATTTTCAAGAGGGAGGGGACCTGAGACATGCACTGTCTTTCCCCCAACACACACACACACACACACACACACACACACACACACACACACACGGCCGGCAGAAGCAAGCGGGATGGAGCCGGGGAAAGTTTGGCACTAGGTGCAGAGCAGCGGCGGCGGCGGCGGCGGCAGCGGCGGCAGCGACAGCGGCGGCGGCGCGGTGGTCCGGGGTGGGCTGACGGGGTCGCCGAGAGCCCCGGCCCTCTCGCCTCCTTACCTCGGTGTTCTCGGCAGCGTTCTCCGCCATTTTCCTCCTTAGGAGCAGGCAGCGGGAGGAGTGTTTCATGCCCATAAGAGCCAGCAAGGGTTTGGTGATACAGAGATAGTAGAGAAAGAGAGAGCTGGTGTAGCTTTAAAAGAGAGAGAGAGAGAGAGAGAATGGGAGAAAAAAAAAAAAAAACCAACCCAGCCCCTCTGCTGGAGCGTCAGCCTATACAATCAACTACGGTTGAGTCTTTTCTGCAGTCTCCACTTTGTTTTATTTTCCTCCCTTCTCATCTGCTTCGGATTCCTTCACACAGTTTCAAGTTCTTCTCGCGCACCCGACCCCCTCCCCGCCCCTCTCCACCCGCGCTGCGGGCTAAGCTGGAGGGAGGCAGCCCCGAAGGCTCCGCGGCAGCGGCGGCGTCTCCTCTCCCGGCTGCTCTCAAAGTCCGGCCGGCCGGAGGCAGCCACCAACTCCTCTCAACTTCTGCAGATCGGCTGGGCGAAGCAACACGCTTCCTGCGCGTCTCTCCTAGGGGCTGAGCCGGGTGAGTGGGGGCGGGGTAGGAGGTTCGGTAGAGCGGGCGGCGGCTGGGCGCAGACGGAGGGCCCCCAGCGCCCCCGGGCCCGCCGCCTCCCCCCGGCTCCAGGGGTCTCTTGGCCGCCTCCACTCCCGGGCGCTGTGGACAACTTGAGGGAGGGCAAGGGCCGTGCGGACGCTGCAGGGCCACGCGCGAGGCTCGGAGAAAACAGGCGCTGGAGCTGGGCTCTTGCAGGTTCTTAGACCCGGGTGTTCGTCCTCCCACCGAGGACCAGCTCTGGGCAAGATTGGGCCATAGTTACCTCGCCCCCACCCCACCCCACCCCCAACTCCCCAGCTCCTCCGTCAGTTCTTGGTTCCTTCCTTGGCGAATTATGGTTTCGGGAGCGAAGGGGTGGGTGTCTGGGTGAGGAAGGGTCTTTAACTCCTTTAACTCTAGGACTAAGTGTGTGATCATCTCTCCTTTTCTCCCACTGACCCTGTCCAGGCACTCGGGGCTCCAGGCCTCTGTCAGGCTGAGAGGTTGGGCGAGAGGTTCAGCCAGAGGTAGTTTGGGAAAGACGGTAGGAGAAAGTCAAATGGATGAGCCTGCAGTCCTGTTCCCCCTACCTCAGTCTTCCCTAGCAGCCCCCTGCCCACACATTTTTTTCCCTCTTCACCCCTCCCCCATCGTCACCAGATTTTGAAGTCCCTTTTATGGGAGAGAGGGAGGATGTCACATACCCATTAGGATTCTCTTGATCCTTTTTTAAGGGAGTTTGGGCGGCAGCAGGGGGTGTGAATTTTTATACAATGCATTCTTGTCTTCACTTTGAGAGCTTCTTTTTCTCTGTCTTACTGGCCATCTGTCAGGCGGGTGGGAAATAGAACAAGGGGGAGGCACTCTGTCTCTCCCTTTGCAACAGGCCAGTCAGGCTGGACTTCTTCAAAGACAGCTGCACTTTCAAGCTTTCAACCCACAAGTCAAGGACAGGAACCTGAAAGACGCTCCTGAACCCCCTGGCTCTCTTCACTTCAACCCTGTACTTACATAGGGAGATCAGTCCCGCATGCATGCCCTATTTGTTTTTATCATCACCTTTGACAGCCAGGAAATGTGAGCCTGGTTGTCCTCAACTAACCTCAGAGTCCATTGAAGAAATGGGCCAGAATCTAAAGATGCCTCCATCACCTGATCCTAGGGGAAAGAGAGGATTCATTGCAATAAGTGGAGGAGGGAGAGAAGTGGGAGTGGAGAGGAAAAAGAGTGACGAGACAATGGGCAATAGGCTTGAGTTAATGGGCTCCTGGGAGTGTGGTGTGTGTGTGTGTGTGTGTGTGTGTGTGTGTGTGTGTGTGTGTTGTAGAAGGAGTGAATATAAATGAAAGAATGAGCCTAACTCCTTAACCTTTTCCTTTCTCAGACCACAGACCTTGACTAGCGTTGGGGTGAATGAGCAGAATCTTTTGCAACATGTGGTCATCCTCCTTCCCTTTCACATCCTGCCAACATGCAGAAAGTTATAGGGGGATGAATGTGATGAATCTGAAGAATGACTTTTACCCTCTTGAACCCAAATTTCTCTTAGAATTTTTCTCAGAAACAAAAGATTGAGACATCTCATCCCCTACCAAGAGAGCCTCGGTATTCATACAATCAATGAAAATCAGAAAGGAAAGGTCCTCACGGCGTTTGGTCCTCTCATTTTATAAATAGTGACCCGGAGATCAGAGAAAGGACGACCTTTGTCCATGTTCCTTTGGTCAGCTAAGGGAACATCTGAGAGCAGCTCCCCAGCTTCTTGACTTTCAGTATACCACTCTACCCCCATTCTACCCCACACTGTTTCTGCCTGTGCAGTGCATCCATTCTGTGACTAACCAGGGAGGAGGGGAGCTGAGACAAGCTCCCACCGAAATAGGCTGCTGCCTGTGCGTGATTGTGTTGCTATGAGAACCTCAGTGGGTGTGTTTCCTCCGTTCTCTGTTGAAATCTTTTGCTTGGCTTGGCTTCTCCCCAAGCACAGACACAGCTCCCCTTAGAATGGGGAGTAGAGAGGCTGAGATAGAGAGCTGCATTCTCCTGGCAAGAGTTTCCTATTCCAATCCATCCAACCCAGAGCCAACCTGGGGTTGCAAGTGAGGGCCCTAGGCTACCAAGGTTGTTCCATAATGGCTGGAGTGAGCGGTCTTGAAAGTGGATACTAGGGGCACCTGGGTGGCTCAGTGGGTTAAAGCCTCTGCCTTCGGCTCAGGTCATGATCCCAGGGTCCTGGGATCGAGCTCCACACCTGGCTCTCTGCTCGAGGGGAGCCCTCTCGCTCTCTGCCTGCCTCTCCATCTACTTGTGATCTCTATCAAATAAATAAAATCTTAAAAAAAAAAAAAAGAAAGTGGATACTACCGTCCTCTGTTGAGCCATCTTGGGAGCAGGGAGCTATCCCTGCTGTGCTCCCACCTAATTACAAATTCACAAACAAAAGAATTGTTACCTTAAGAGACTCTGTCCTGGCGTGCTTTGTTACACAGCAAAAGATTACCTGAACATTCATCTCCTACAGTTGTGAAAATTAACGATGCCTGAAAAGTGCCTAGAACATAAGTAGGCATCCCCACTACCTCACCATTCACGGGAATTCAGTCTTCCTCCCTCTCTCTTGCCTAAATATATTAGCATAGTTATTACAAGATTAATTTCATCATTCCACAAAGAATTTACTGGGCATCTGTTATATGCCTAGCTCATTAACAAACAGTGGGCTTGACAATAGACAAGAAAAAGTTGACTGGCCATTGAGGAGCTCTGAAATTAGTTTTGAAGGTGTATAGAATTTTCATAGACGAGCTTTAGGAGGGATTTTGGTGGGAGGCAAGAAGATATATGGGATGACAAGAGATACAGGTTTTTCACTAAGATGTACATTAAATAGATAATCTGGAACAATATGCCCTGCCAGGTAAAATGTCCTGAAGACACATTTTGCTTATGTCTTTGGTGCGACAAAGTGCGTTAACCAGTATATGTGAATTGTGTAGGCTAAGGCTTGGCTTGTGGTAAGACCACAAATGTTGCGTTAACATTGGCTAGGCCCTGTCCTAGGTCCTGTCCTAGGCCCTGAGTCAAACTTTATAAAGCACTTATTACATGCCAGAGACCCTCTAGACTTAGTGTGTCCTCGGGCAGTTCTTTTGACAACTCTTTTCAGACAGGACTGCTATTATCCCTAAAGAACACATGAGAACACAACAACAAAAAATCTGGGATGCTTTATTCTAAAGCATGACCTTTTAAGAGGTTAACCAGATTCTGTGAATAGAACAAGTGGTTCTCAAACTTAACACAGTGGAATCATCTGGGGAACTTTAAAAATACCAGTGCTTTGGTTCCAACCCCAGACAGGATGCTTTGGTGAGGCCTGGCATTAGGATTTTTTTTTTCTAATTTTCTAGTTGATTCTAATGTGCAGTCATGGTTGAGGACAATTTGCACAAGTATACGTGGAAAAGATGAAAGGACCCACGGAAGAAGAAGGTCCCTAAATTATAGAAAGGACCCCCCAAAACTATAGGAACCCTCCCAGTGTGGAAAGGTCCATCTCTCACACACAGGTTCTTGACAGCCACAAAATTCTTGAGAGTGAAAATGTGCTGATGGTTGAACCAGCATACAAAGGTTGGAATGGGACTCTTGGGAAGGACTATTAATTGGAAAAGTTATCTAGCTTTGTGAGATGCCCCAGAGAAGTGAATTTCCTGCCACTAGAAGGGTTCAGTCAGACTAATCATTTGGCATAGCCGTTGTAGGGGAACTACAAACCCTAGAAGGTTGAACAAGGCCTCGAAGGTTCCATCCACCCCATGCGGTGACCCCAGAATTGTCTCCTTTCATTTCTGAGCCCTCCAGGAGGTGAAGACCATGTAGTTGCTCAACTTCAGGAGCCAGTCAACCTTTCGTTGCTCCCCCAAATCCCATAGCCCTGCCATCAGGGTACAGTGTCTCTTAACTTGCAGACCATACTGTCTGGGAAAGCCCGGACTCTGGCTCATTCAAATACGATTGCTACAATAAAAGATGTATAAGCTATGTCATGTGGCTTCCCCTTCCTCCTCCTAGGAGAACCTCACGTGTGGCCTGGGCTCACATATGGCCACAGCACGCTGCAGTGAATCCACGGCTCCTCAAGAATCAGGCCACAGACGTGATCCATCACCACCTCATGGCAGCTCACCCAGCAGTGTTCTTAGTGTCTTCTGGGCCAGCTGGGAGCCGCGCCAAGGCTGCAGCAGCCAGCGAGCTACCTGGCTAAGCCTCCATGCAGCCCCACACCTGGGCAGTTCTCCTGCACAAAAGCCTCTGCAGTCCTATTTCTCCCTAATGCAAGGGCCAGTTATTTCTTAAATTACATCCCAAAGAACAACTTGCCAGAGTGTCACCAGCACCTGCAGAGTTTGGGTTTCTTTTCCCTTTCCTTTGGCCCTTAAAACCAGAATGTTATTTCTTTCTTGCTCTGATCATGTCTGAGTAAATCAATTCATTGTTGTTTTGTGCTGGATTTGAAAGTGTTTGGTTTGATTATTTATTCTAACAATACTTGAGAGGCATTTTCTCAGTAGGTTTACATTAATGGCTTAATCGTTGGTGTTCTATACCTCTAAAAAAAATTGAATACCATTGTTACCTGCCTTTCTTTCAGGGTGAGGAGGACTCAAAAAGACATCTAGGTTTTCTCGGTGGCCTATGATGGAACAGAACCTTCTTCAGAGAAGGGCCCTGGAAGAGGGATATAGTAGCAGAAACATAAAGGTACTTAAATAAGTCCTTCTCAAATGCTATCACAATAGAAATTGGCTTTTTCCTCTTGGTGGAAGTTGTATACTCCACTTCTTTCCTCTTTTTTCAAAACTTTCATAAAGGCTCACCTTTTTCTGGAAAGTTCCTCCTGAATCTTCCAAGGCTAACTAGAAATCGATTCCATTTATCCAGTCCAGTAGCTCAATACACATTTGCTTCCATTAGCCCTTATATGAAGTACTAAGATCCAAGCACTGTGCTAGGCATTCTGGACTAAAAGATGAAAGGACTATACCTGTCCTGATGACACCTCTTCTCCCAGGAAAAGTTGGTAATGGATTCAGGTCCTATCAAGGGTCATATAGATTGGTTCTAATAGGTTAGATATAGCTATAATCATTGGTTTATAGTCACGTAGGCCCTGCAAAAAAATATATCTATTGATATAGACAGAGAGATCCTGGAGGCGATAGGGTCTGGACCAGAAACATAGTAGCCTCCATGCAAGTAAAGCTGGGGACACATTCTCTCTCAAGATTCTAAAGTTCCTGTGTGCCTCTGCAACTTTTATGGGTAAAAATTTTTCAGCCTTGTCCCTGTCCCAGATACATTATATACTGATGTCACTTGAGGCATGACACATTACGGCCTGCCCTAGGGCAGGGCTGATCTCTGGTATCTCAGGAATAACCCCACCTGAAAATGCACAATGTATGGAGATAGCTAAACAAAACTGTGTGAGATTCCATATGTTTCCTTTCTGGACCATTTCACCACCCTTATCTCTTTCTTCTCTTCCCAGAGGAAAGAGCATGGGCTTTGTGGTCTTACAGCCCAGTAGGTTAACCTCTCTCCATCTGTGGGAAAATGGCTTAATGGTGATCTCCCCTGGCTAGATGGTGTGACAATAAAATGAACCGGTGTAGATGAAACAACTACAGGAAACAGCGTTCTAATAAAAGTCAGTTTCTAATAAAAGTCAGTTTCCTTGCCAGCATCTCATCATGCAAGACCATGTGTCTACCTACATCAGATAGAGACACAGCACCACGTGGAGAAAGAGTGTCATTGCAGGGGTCAACAAACCTGTGCCCTAGTCCTAGCTCCAGCATTAAATGGGTGGGTGGCGTTGAGGAAGTCACTTCACCTCTTGAGCCCATTTCTTAAAAAGAGGAGTTTCGCAGGAGGCAAGCTCTACATCCCTTTTCTGCTTTGTCATTTTATGCATGGTGTAAACTATGATTCTAATCACACCCATTACAACGAAGACTGGTCACATGCATCTGAAACCAAAATTCAACTCTGATGGCCAAAACAAAGGCTGAGGAGTAGTAGATCAACCTCTCCCTCCCACTCAGAGTGACTGAGTGGAAAGTTACATTCCTGTCGGGTCGGAGATTTACAAAGGATCCTTGTAGATAATGTTCCTTCCAGCACTGGGCTATCATTAGGGCTTTTTAGAGGTCAGAAGGAGTCCCCCCCTTTTTTTCTTAACAGTGCTTCCTAATTCTAGCAGCCTCAAAGACTGTAGCCAAACAGTCATTATAAATGGTCATCACTTGATTTCTCCAACACTTCTCAGGGGATAGAGCTCAATGGGATAACCAGTGATTTTAATTTTTTAGATTTTTATTTATTTAGTTGAGAGAGAGAGAGTGAGCAAGAGAGAGCACATGAGCAGTGGGGAGGGACAGAAGGAGAGGGAGAAGCAGATTCTCCACTGAGTAGCGACTAGACTCCAGCCGATCCCAGGACCCTAAGATCATGACCTGAGCTGAAGGTAGGTGCTTAAGCGACTGAGCCACCCAGGTGCCTGTACCAGTGAATTTCTTGGCAACACAGGCTATCAGGTTGTAGTCAGCATAACTCCATCAAGTCTCAATGATCCATATCGACACCGGAATGTGGCAAATCAGCAGATTATCCAAAAATCACTTCTCTTTGACTCATTTTATGTATCCAGGTACACTCAAGTAGTATTTCTACCTGTCTAATGATTCTAGGCTCCGAAACATATTCAAATTAACGTTCTGTCTCACAGTACACAGTAGTGGTCACAGATGATGGTCCAGAAAGCAGGGAGCTGAGTTGCTGGAGAAGCAGCCACAGTCTTCATCTTACCAGGACGAGTCCACTCTATGGTTAGTTTACCTGCGGGAGAACAAAAATAAATTATCATCCTAACACGCCTGTCTGAGTCATGGATTATTCAAGTTATTCCACAGGAAAAACAACATAAGGGTTAGGGGATGTTTTAAAAATCACATGGCAAGAGAAGAGTGGCTCCCATTTCTTGGACCATCCAGGTATGCTTTTAATTCAAATGCAGCTGTGGCTTCCCAGAGGGAAGAGCTTTCCTCTCCTGGGATGAAAACACTGCTTGCAAAGAAGACAGCTAAGAGCTGTCGCTTAGTCTCTTATGCCTCACAGAAGGGAGAAGGAGCCTGGTGACCTCAGAATAGTGACCCCCAAAGTGGGCACTTTGGGCCAAGTGCCCACTCCAGACCAGCACTGTGCTAAGTGCATTCTGCAAACTACCCACCGAGTCCTCACACCACGCCTGGAAGTTAGCTGCATCTTTGCCCCTGTTTTATAGAACAAGAAAGGCCAGCTCAGAAAGGTTAAAGAGCTTTGCTCAAGTCACAAACCTGGTAAGGGGTTGAAGACTGCTCAGAGCCCATGTCTTTCTGACTCTACCAGTGGAAGGAGCCCAGACCTCAGAGACTCACAGACCTGGTTTTCAGTCCACATTCTCACATTTTAACTCTGACTTTGGGCACATGGCTTCACTTCTTGGAGTCCTTAATTTCCCATCTGCAAAAAATAAATAAATAAAAATAAAAGGTGGGCCTGATAAAACCTACTTCAGGGTTGCTATAAAGTGACTGACCCAGAATGAGGCTCACTGTAGACCTCAATAAAGGGATGTGATGGTATACAGCATGTGGCCGGATGTGACTGACTTAACTCAGCAAAACTTCACCTGCTGTTATGTTCCTCTCCAGCACAGACACAAGTATAAAAAGTACACCCCACTCCCAGAGGCCAGAGTATCTGTCAGCCTGACAATGGCTCTAGACAGGGTAACTCCATCGAAATGGCACCTATCAACCTGCATTCTTGCTGTGGTTCTTCCTGTCACATCCACTTAGTAAGTGCTCTGAGTGGTGTCATTCCAGGTTGCATATCACACTTGCAGGTATGGAGGATGTTGACTTTTTATTTAACTTCTGGAAAACTCAGCTTCTTCAGTAGCCAAATCTGCCATACAACTACATCAGGACCTAGTTAATGCATGCTGAACAAATGTGAGATTAATCACAGGAAGGAAGGAAAGACCCGGCACTTTAGCAGGTGGATGGTGGAGGAAGAAGGGAGAGAATGATACCAGAACAACTTCGCATGTATGCCCTGGCTCTCTTCCAGCCTGCAAAGATAGCCTTTTCTCTCTTTCTTTCTTTCTTTTTCTTTTTCTTTTCCTTCCTTCCTTCCTTCCTTCCTTCCTTCCTTCCTCTCTCTCTTTCCTTCCTTCTTTTCTTTTCTTTTTAAAATCTTTTAAAAATCTGTATGTTTTCCTCCTGGCCCATAAACCAGACCCTGAAAGTTTCGAGTTCTGGTTTCCTGCTGGGAGGCTCTGAACAAATCTTGTCTTCTTCCCGGTGCCTCATTTTATCTCAAGTTTTAAGACCAGATTGGGCTTTTCCTTCCTTCCAGTGTTTGGATGATGGAGTCTCTGACACTGTTCTTACTGCTCTTTCCCAGACTGAGTTTGGAATAAACTTTCCAGTCCTATAGAATCATGACCTAAATTTGGGTGGATAAGAAAGAGGGAGATTAGACCAGTGAGCTACTGGACTTTTCTCTAATCAGAACCAAGGTCTCCTTTCCCTGGCCCTGGGATAAGAGTTTGTTTTTGTCTATTGGCATGCCAGGTGGGGTTCAAATGATGTGGTAGGAACTCCAGTATAACCAGGGCACTCCAGCCTGTGTCACACTAAATAAAAATCACCCAAACTTCCTCTTCTTAGGCCCTCTTGTTACAGAGAATCCCTTACCACCCTCTCCCTTTACAAAGACCCTCCCAGGGGTTTCCAGGAGACCCCGTAGGACCACATCATATGTACTCACATTGAGTCTCTTCCTCCTCTTTCTTCTGCATTTCTGGCTTCCCTTAGTGCATATCCACTGACTTTGAGGGGGCTTTTAGGAGACTTGCCGTTGCCCCTGTCGGCAACATCCCTCATGAGGATGCTGACAGCTGCACCAGGACTGTTATCTTCCAGCACACCCAGCAACTTCCAGATGTCATGAAATGCAGGAGTAGATTCGCTGAGCCCCCAAACCCACTCCTTGCATTTTGTGTCTCATCAAGCCTCTTAGAGAAACAGCCCCTCCGCTTCTGGTCTGAACGCTTCCATTGTTCTACAAGGGCACAAAGGCCAGTGTCAGGGTAGCCAGATGACACAGCATCCCCTCTGTTGTTCAGTTTCTTCATCCCCTGTTTTCCACCTGCAGAAGAGTAGTACAAACTCCTCTTTTCTTCAGCCATAAACAAAAGTATCCACATAGGTCAGCTCATGCAAATGAAGCCTTGAAGTAGAGGTGGGGATCTGGTTTCAACTAAGTCTCAATGCCCATTACACAGAAAGCCCTAACCTGGACACCCTCTGATGGCAGAAGGGTGTAGGCAGCACAGTCTTCCCCTTTGGGATTCCAAACATTTGTTCATGCCTTGAGAAGGGAATTTTTCACCAATGTGTCTGGACCATGTTCTTACATATTTAATTGGATGGGTAAACAGCATTTATGGAATGCCTACAAAAAGGTGGACCCATTCTCACATCCATCCCAACCTCGTCCTCCTATTTCAGTGAATTCTGAAACCTCTCTGCCTCCGCTTCCCCTCCATACCCCCACACTATTGGTTATTAACGCTCTTGGAGAAACAGGCCTGGCAGTTTCTTAGCTATCAACTGTTGGTGGCCTTCTCAGAGGTATTTACATTTCAAGAGGAGATTCTGGAAGTCTACCTCACCTCCAAGTTACAAAAGAATGAATCTCTAATGGTGGAAGGTCAAGCATCAGTGACAGACTGGTGGGAACATGATTTGTGGAAGGTCACCATGCCCTTTATAGAATCATTACACTTATTTCATTCTTCTCCCTGCCAGTGAGTTCTGGCCTGGCCTACAGGCTAAAGAGAAAGCATGGAACTAGCTCCTTGGGGGGATAAAGCACTGAACTTGAATAGGGAGACTCAAATTCTAGCTCCACTTCTGTCACAAGTTACTGAAGACCCTGGGGTGGGGAGGTGTCAAGACAGAGACCTCTGAGTAAAAGGAGGGGGTGACTAAGGCTTGTTTCTGTCCTCACAGCCCTTTGTAGTTCTGGTTTTTCTCTCTTCCTCTGTAATGTGAGGAGTTTGAACCAGCTGAATTCATGGGTCATTTTCAATTCTTTCATCCTATTGTGGTGAACCCTGTGGCTGGAGTTCAGAGTAGAGATGCTGTCCCCAGGAAAAAATATTAGGAAAGTTTGTGCTCCAAAGTCTTAGGTACTTGGGCCATAAGAATACCCAAACCTACCTATCTTCGTAGTTGTTTTTGTTTGGGGTTTGGGGGAGGCAGGCTTTAAATGTCACCTTGAGGAGCTCAAATGCTCATGGTCTCCTGGTAGGAATCATCCGTTTTAAAATACTTTGTCTGCTGAGTGAAATAAGTCAAGCAGAGAGCGTCAATTATCCTATGGTTTCACTTATTTGTGGAGCATAAGGAATAACACGGAAGACATTGGGAGATGGAGAGGAGAAGTGAGTTGGGGGAAATCGGAGGGGGAGAAAAACCATGAGAGACTGTGGACTCTGAGAAATAAACTGGAGATTTTGGGAGGGGGGGTTGGAAATAGGGTGAGCCTGGTTGTGGGTATGATGGAGGGCATGTATTGCATGGAGCACCACGTGTGGTGCATAAACAATGAATTTTGGAACACTAAAAAAAAAAAATTAAATTAAAACTTTTTTAAAATTTGCAAAAAAATAAAATGAAATACTGTGTCTAGGCTAGAATTGCAGGAAAGATCTGTCTAGCTGGAAGTTTACAGAGAAACATGTCAGCTAGGGTTATCCAGGTGCATCCTATGGCCAGGCTGGTGAAATGCATCTGTCAACTGGTACTCCTGGGTATCTCTTTGCAAGGCAGCCGTAAGCAGCTGCCTGTTCCTCCATCACCTTCCCATCACAGTTCTTACCCTCTGTCTCTGCTGTCATAGTTTGCTGTAGTCCTGTACTGATGCATTTAAGTGGCATATAGTGCCTGAAGCATGGATAAAAACATCTGAGGGTCTAACCTGGCATGAACATATAACAGATAAAAACTCCCCACAGTAGGTCCAAGGATCAAGAGGTCTTTTTATTCCTAGGCAAATATGGCACGAGTTCATGTGCACTCAAAGTTCTTTCGGGGTGTGGGGAAGGAACTCTCAGGCTGGCCATTTCCCCAGTGGGTCTTCGGAAGAGTGTCTCAACCTTTCTTGCCCGACAGCAAGTGAAACACAGGAAAGTCTTCCCAACAGATGCTGCAGTAGCTGCTTCTTTGGAGTTTTGTGTTTTCTTGTTTTTTTTTTTTTTTAAGCAGAGAAAAGTGTTATCTGAGGAAAATAACTTCAACTCCATCCTGCCTAGAGCCAGGGGACAGGACATGTGGCTTCCAAGTGCCCCCTACTAAGTTATACAACCTATGATTATAATAAAAGGGCTAAAAAATATTAGCCAAGTTCCTATAACTCTTCTGAAGTCAGGTGGTTGAGTGTGGTTGTACCCAGCCTCCCTCCAGTCTGGAGAGTCAGAGAGAATCACCAGACAAAGACCCATGTAGGTGGAGGGAGGGTAAGACCAGGCTCCACCTCGGATAGAAGAAGCTGACAGGGAAGCACAAACTCGTGAGGGGAACATGAGCCCCACTTGGTTTTCTCAAACACAATTATACAGAGGACAGAAATTTGAGGGGGAAAAATTAATAACATGAATTTTTTAAAAGCTTCCAAACCTTCCTCTGCGGAGAAGATCCAGACCCAGACCACTTCCCAGCCAGAATCTGTTGTGTCTTGGCCCAGATTCTGCTGACCTGTGGGGCAGCCCCATATGCCCCTTTCATACCCACCAGGAGGTTTCCCAAAGTAGTACTTTGTGAATTCACTTGGACTTCTGGTACATACAGTCTCCTACAGTAATTTTTTTCTCTTCCTTCCCAAGACTGCCAGGGCCTCTTCCTTACTGGTATTCCCCCTCCATTCAGGAGAACTGGCAGTGTCCCAAATTGACAGGCCACTGGGCAGAGTTCCCAGAGGCCCAGGCCATGTTCCCTCTGCTCAGCTGGGCATATGCCTGATGTTCTGAGCAATTTAAGACTGCCACTGTAGTGCTTCCAATCAGGAAAAGTCACACAGGTGGGTTTACTGCAATCCAGACCATCAATACAGGGAGAGAGAGAATTTCCCCAACCTCATCCCCTGTGAATACTAATGGGATGGATTTGAGAATTAAGAGAAAGAATATACATAATGGCAACCTCCAGCCATGCCTCTTTAGGCTCCAGAGATAAAGCCAAGGGCTTGGATCAGGACTGAGAGGAGACTGCCAGCATGTCCTGCCCATTCCACTCTTTAATACAGTGAACCAACACAGGTAGCTCAGCTCATACCTTCTGTCTGGGCAGTTGCTTCTATCTGACTAATTGTCCTATGGAGAGGACAATTTTATGGTAAATTTTATGGTATTGTTTCTTTTCTATTTTCTTTTCTTTAGTCTCTTCATTCTATCTTTCTGACATTCTTTGTAGACAGATACCAAAATATCTGAATTCATGTTCTCCAAATCTCAACTTTTCTTTCCATATTTTCATCTCATGATCCTTTTAGGTGACACAAGAGTGTTCCTCCATTTCATCTTCCAGTTCACTAACTTACTCTTTGGCTATGTCCATGGTCCTGTCCATTTGTTGGTTTTTAAATTTTGTTGTGAATATTTTTAGGTTCCAAGGTCTTTGGCTGATTTTTTTTTTAATAGACCCATAGCAATATTTATTTCAAAAGCTCCAGAAAATTCTTCTGCTTGCACTACTAACATTTCCTTGGGTGTGAATTTTTTTTTTCTGCAATCAGTATCTCTTTTTCACATTATTGGCTTTCCACACAGTTTTGTTAAATCCTACACACATGCTCATCTTTGTATCAGAAAACCTATGTTAACCTGGTCAACAGTGGGAAAGAGTAGGATGTATTGTGGGGCAGGTTTTACTTCAGCCTGTCCAACAAAAGTGAGTGAAAGTGGCTGCTGTCGGTATAGTGAGTCAGTAGGGAGTGAAGTAGGGAGTATAGGGGAAAAGATTTCACTTGGAGCCTACTCTGACTCTCTGACCCAAGTGTCCAAGCAATCTCTATTTCTCACTGCCTACCCTAAGGAAGTCAAATGTAGAGTGTTGGGGAATCACCTTCCTGCCTGAGCCTTCCTTCTGCTCCATATTTGCCATTTTGAGACCTGAAACCAGTTTTTTAGGAATCCTATGGCAGCATTTAGAGCTACGGCTTCCTTCCTCAGATCTTGACTACTTTTTGTCCTTCAGGGATTCCTCAGTTTCAGATCTACCAAAAACATCATTTCTTGTTTTCTAGCACTGGGTATGTTTTTTAAATACATGTCACTTCTATGAGAATAGTTATCATTACATATGTGAATTTTGGATGGAAGGGTGAGATTGCCAATTTTGCTTAATCTCTTATCTTAAACAAAAAGACATGATATGTTCTCAATAAAGGGTTATTGGATGACTGAATGGACTCTCGTGTTTTAAGGTTTAAGTTTAATTTTAAAATTTTCTACGTTTGAAAAATTGTTGATTGACTTAAGAGACTGATTTCAACATCCCCCTACCCCCATTTTAAGTGGATGCAGAATTTGGTGTCAGTTAGTAGGGGCTTTTTTTTTTTTAAGATTTTATTTATTTATTTGACAGAGATCACAAGTAGGCGGAGAGGCAGGCAGAGAGAGAGAGAGGAGGAAGCAGGCTCCCCGCTGAGCAGAGAGCCCGATATGGGACTTGATCCCAGGACCCCAGGATCATGACCTAAGCCAAAGGCAGAGGCTTTAACCCACTGAGCCACCCAGGCGCCCCAGTTAGTAGGGTCTTGATCAAGACCAAGTGACATGGTTTTTCTTGCCTTTCCTTATTTTCCAAGGACTGGTAAGTCGAAAAAAAAAGACCTTAATATTTTTCATTCATAACAGATGCCCACATGAGCTAATATTAATACCCATTGGTGGCTCCTGATGTTGAGTGTAATTTTGTAATCTTTATGAAGTATTAGGAAAATTTGGATTCTAGAGAAGAGGATGGGCCTTTGACAGCACAAGGAGGAGATGAACCCAGTCTTCTTCCTCCTCTACCTTTGAAGTACACATAGAATTTCAGTGATACTGCCTCATCTTATGCCCTCTTGGTGAAAGCCAGGGTACACATTTCTGTCCTGCAATTCATGCTCATAATGCAGGAAGCCCTTATGGCTAACAAATGCACCATGGCTTCCCACAGAGTGTGGAAGGGACTTAGCCAAATTCTGTAGACTAAATCCCCACCCAGAGTGGCAGGGTAGATGACATGGCATCGCAGTTAAGCTCATGAAGTGTTATACCATAAAAACTCTCTGATTCCATTGGAGAGTTCAGTCTACCCTTTCTAAACAATGTAGCCACTCCCATACAACTCACCAAAGCCCTGTCATATCCTCAAAGTCTCACTAAGTTTCATTTCCATGAAAACTTTCTTGTGGCCTCCCAGCCCATGGGGAATCTTTTTCTTCTTTAAACTTTCACAGCAATAGACAGTATCACTGACTTTGATACCTCATCTTATATGATTTTGTCCTACTTAGCCAAAAGTTAGATCCAACAACTGTGATTACGCAGAACACAGCTATAGGAAAGGAAAACACTACTCAGAAAAGGAGAATAGTTATCACAATGTCCATACAATACCCCAACCACCAAGCCAAAGCTTATTACCCTTAAGTTGAATGTGAAGTTAAGCTTGCTCATCAAACAAAAATAGCTCTCTCATTTCTCCAGTCCATCCTCAATTCTAATGGTTACAGACAATTAGGGTAAAGTAGCAGCTAGAACTTGACAAGAAAGGACTACCATTGGTTTGGAAGAAAGAACAAATAACTAGAAAAGTTTGGGGGATATTCAAGAAAAGGTCAAGTTAGAACCAAACCATTAGAAAGAGATGAAATTGCTTTCTGTGAATTGTTTTAAAAGGCCGAAGAGGTTATCTTTTTAAAGCTCTCCCATCAAAAGTATTCAATGAAACATTTCAGAACTCAAAAGTTATAAAAATATCTGCTGCAGGAAAATCCAAGTACATGGTACACCCCATGTCCAAACCAAGTTGAATAAAGAAAAGTTAAACCACATTCCCCTTCTGTGCTCCAGACGTTTAGCCATTTCCTGGCCATGCCTCTTGATTTCTCAGCTGTAAGCTCCAAGACAGCAGGTCACAACCTTCTGTTTCATTTCCGTCTCAATGTCTGGCTCAGTGCTAAACACATAGAAGGCGCTAATGCATGCTAGTTGAATGAATGAATGAATGAATGAATGAATCTGAAAAACTGATCCCTTCCTCTAACTTTTATTATTAGGCTCACAGTCTTTGTTATTCTGGAGGAAGATTAGGAAGTGGATATTTTAAAATAAGTTTTGAAGAACTAGGAAGCCTTGTAAATAAGCCACAGCAGCCTCACAGTGCTCATCACCACTCATCTTTTAGCTTCCTCTTCACTTCCAGCACTACCATAAGGAAAATTTTTTCTCTTATAATAAAGCACACTCTAGGCTGACCCTACAGATACAAATTCCTGAAGGAAAAAAAAGACAATACAGGATGCTGATTCCCTTAAAAATCCTGCCTGATTTCCCCAAGGCTGGAGCCTTGGGGGCCCAGCTCCCAAGAAGCCCTCCTCTCTCCACCATCTGCCAAATGGGCAGACTCAAAGCCTAGTCCCTATTTACCTGCATGCTAGGATACTCAAGTCCCAGAACTCTGCAAACAGCTGCAGATGCTTTGTTAGGCAGAAAGTAGAGAAAGAGATTGCCATCAATGTTCCAGGGAAGTCATCCCTCAGCTGATGATTCTGATCAACCCCAGCTACGGAAGCCTCTGTCTGAGAAGGGTTTTTGCAGAGACCCATTCAATCTGCCTCATATTGTGACCTCTCTGCACAGTATTGAGCAAAACGCCTGCCTTAAGAGACGGGAGAGGAAGAGAGAGAACATATGTATACTAATGAGGGGCCTTGAACACCTGTGGACTTTCCCTCTAAATGCAGACCCACTCACAGACACTTCCCTGGTTCACTGTTTATAAACCTGCCGATAGCAAAACCTAATTCAAGTAGAGAATCAGACGTCTAAGAAAGGGTCTACCCTCAGGAAGACCAGATGGTTTAGTCCTCCATTGATCCACAGGCCCACGTTTCCGTCCCTCCACACAGAGGAGAGTTTATCTTTTTTAGAAGCCTCTGGAAAAGCAGCTTCAACCTCTGTCATTCCCAAGCACCCCGACTCCTAGCAAGAAGTGTCTGCCTAACCTAAACAGTCCTCACATACAGCTCAAGCTCCCTTTAAGGGGCTGGCCTCCTGGTAGGGCCAGAAAATGTTTGGGCCTCTGCTCTAGAAACTCACAGTATTGGGAGAGAGGATAAAGGAATTTTAATTAAAGTCAGTCTTAAGACCAGTTACTCAAATGAGGTCTTCCCTCAAAAATGCTTAGATTCTTAGTGGACAAAACACAAGATCTCCTGAGCACCCAGCCCAACCCCATTTCTTAGTAAGTCATCAGAAAGCTAACTTTAAGAGCTCTGACATGGAAAGGGAGTCTAAAAAGAATCTAAGGTGCAAAATTAATCAGTCTTTGGCCCCTCATCCTCCACATACCTCATACACTTACAGGACGTGGAAGAGGGTGAGCCTAACAAACAAGAGTGTCCTGGGGCACTGGGCTCTCCTGGGAGGGGAGCTCAGCAGCCGTCTGCACCTTCATCTCCCCAGGACTCAGCAGTCTGACACCCTACTGGGTAGGGTGGTAAGGGAGGCAAGCTTGTCCTATCAGTCAGTGTGGGCTAGAGGGAATAATAATGCCCTGGCTTTTGCAGGACAACAGATGGGGTAGGGGGACAGGGGTGTCTACAGATGGCTTGTAGTCTATCTCCACTTCTATTAGAGATCAAAAGTAATGAGTACCCCAGTCATTCCTAACAACTCAGGAGATGTTAGTGTTCTATAGACCTAAGGACTCTACCATGCTGAGGGCTAGCAAGCAAGATCAACCCAGGTCATCAGGCAGGAGAAACTCCCAGGGACCCCTCTCACTAAAAACAGGCAGGTTCACTCATGAAGTGATGGGATGTGACATTCAGACACTCTCACCCGCCTGAAAACTGATTTTAAAACAAAAGCTAAAACCAGTTCAGTGGTAAAGGTCAGTCCTTGCTTGACAGTCCCTGGGGCAAATGTCCACAATTCTCCCAGCTAACCAGAATAAGAAACCATGCATTTCCTCTAGGACTTTGCTCTTCACCTCCCCTCTCAAATCTTCCCTGCCCTCAGCCCCCAACGTCACCTTTTGTGACCATTGCTACTGCAGTACCTCAAAGGCAGCCCAGGACCCTCCATGACCACCAAGTTTGATCTGAGATTTGCACAAAGTAAGATGAAGACCCAGTTACCTCATCATTAGATTTCCCTCCTCTCGGAGGCCAAGCGGTCAGCAATACTGAGGAGAGCCGCCTGCGTGTTAATTTTACGGGCACCATTCTGCCAGGGACCCTGCCCTCAGGGAACTTACAATCTGAAGGACGGACGGCCCCTACTCCCAAGAGGAACAGAAAAATAAACAAGAATGTGCATGTTACTAGCAAATAAAGAATGAAAGTAAGTATTTGAATACCACCTGGGTAGAGTTTCAAGTTTAAGTTTGTTCATTCAGCAAATGTTTACTAACCGCCTGGTTCTAGGGATATAAAGATAAGTAAGACATGATCCCTACCCAGGAGGGGATGCCTTGCACAGGGAAGAGCACTTGAGAAGGTAATTTTAAGAAAACGAAGGCCTTGACAGGAATGTGAAATGACTGCTATGGAAACATCCAGGCCCAGCGGTTAGTCTTGGGGTGCTCAGGTGAAACTTCCAGAGAAGAGCCCTAGCTGATTATGAGGAGTTATTCAAGCAAAGAGAGGAAAGGGCTAAGGTGGGCACAGAGCTGCAGACAGTATAAACTGGGAAGGAGGAGAAAAGGAAGTGCGGGGTCTTCTGGCGAGGACAGCAGCTCGGGGGCACTGGATCAGAGGGCATCTGGTGAAGAGCTGACAGGCAAGAGGCAGAGAGGGGGAATAAAGAGCAGGTTCCATGTGCCGCATGACTACAGTGAGAAAAGCACTTTGCTAGACAAGTATAAAAACAAAGACACTGTATACATTACTTCATTTTATCCTGACAGCACCACCTGATGTAGGCATATTACCATCATTATATATATAAGAATGCGGAGGCTCATAGAGGTTAAGTAACTTACTCAAAGTCACACAGCCAAAATGCTGCCACAATTTAAACAGGAGTCTATCTGAGTTGTTCCGAGTCTGTCGAAGTCCAAACACTAGTCATGTTTATATTACCACAGGATGTGAAGGGCCTTGGACACCCCGCTAAGGAGTTTGGACTTTATCCTGAAGGCATCGGGGAAGCCCTGGAGAATTTTAGGCCAGAGGATAGGGCATGAACGGATTTGCATTTTTTAGAAGTTCATTCTGAGAACAGTGTGGAGAATGGACGGGAGGGGTCCACACATCAAGGCAAGAAGTGCAAGCAGGGAGCCTGCTCCTAAATCCCAGAGAGAGACAATGGGGGTCTAGAGTATGGTTGTGGCCGTGGAGATGAAGGTGAACTCCACAGCGAGTAAGAAGGTAGAATTAACTGACCTTGGTGATGGACCGGGTATGGACAGAAAGGAGAATGAACTGTCAGAAGTTAAGTGGGAGGAACAGAGAAAGCACCCAGTGGGGTTCGTAGGAGCTGGATCTCACGTAAGAGTTAATTTGGCCATTTGAGTGGTTGGAGACAATAGTTATCAAGATAGTGAACAAAGGAGAAAGAGCAGGTCTGGGAGGCCTGAGAAGTAGTATCCCCTGGGCTTTAGGATCCAGAGGTCCACAGTGATTTCAGCTGAAGGGGATGAACAGAGTGTTCATGGAAGCTAGGTCTAGGAAACCAGACTGTGAGGGTTGAGAAGTGAATGAGAAGGGATGCCATGCAGAGAGTAAATGCAGATAATACCTTCAAGAACACTGTAAAGAGAAGCAGTGACAGGGCCATAGCTTCATGGTGGATGTTGGGGGTTGGGGGGCCCTGCTTGACAGAGGGTTTTGTCATTTTTATTCAAAGAGCCAGGAGCACATTTAAATGCAAATGGGAGACCACCAGCAGCGAGGAAAAGGCTGTGTCTCTATGAAAGGAGCATCCATGGAATAAGCTCACTGAGGAACACGGAAGAGATGGGACTCAATGTTGGGGGCAAGTATTAGCTTTACCCAAAAGTAAGAGCTGCCTGCCATTGTTATGGAAGAGTGGGCCAGAGGGACCAGAGGGTGAGCAAGATCCTTCCACACAATGAATTCACTTTGACCTTGAAGTACAAGGTGAGGCTGCTGGGAGTTGGGAGTGGGAACAGACGAGTTAGCAGGAAAGAAAGTGAAGTTGGCCTGAGGCAGGGGGTTGTGATAGCTTTGTGGGGCCCATGCATAAAGCTGGCCAGGTCCAAGGAAGGGCGTTGGGCAGGCAGTAGCACCGAGGACCAAGTGCAGATTGGAACCCCAGTGCTGGCCTAAATGCAGGAGGTGGTGCAAACTTGGGCAGCGGTTCACCACCCCAGCCAGGAGCAAAGCAGGCATCCAGCTAGACTGAGTCGGCCCCTCCCCAGAGGCTAACAGGGGCAGACAGTGAGGTGAAGGAGTAGACGGGGCACCGGAGTGGTTGGTACAATGCGTCACAGAGAAGCAAGTGATGGCGTGAGGAGTCTTGGGAGGAGATGAAAAGGCTTAGTCTTTGATACAGTGAGGCCTCGAGGTCACAAGGCTGACAACTGCAAAGACCAGAAGTCAGGATGGAAGAGACCCCAACATTTCAGCATCAAGAGGTGGAGCACTTCTGGAGAGTGGGGAGGAAGGTGGTGATTTTGACGGAGGAGTGACAAGCATTCACAATCACAGCAGCCTTTTCTCCACCAGAACATAAGCATGCAACAGTCACATGCAGCAAGGTGTCACCACTGGAGCTTCTCCAGGAACCTAGCATCTTTCCCTGCCTAGAACCTCCCTTCCCCACCTCCCATCACAGACTCAGACCAAAAGAGCCTGCCTGGCCACGAGCTGGCCCATGCTGGGACTCCAGAGTGGCGTCTTGTAGATGGTGGGGAGACACAAAGGGGAGGTTTCCTGGTCTCCAGTCAGAGGTCGCCCTCCCGGCAGAGCATCCTCCCCCTCCCATGCCAGGACTTCCTGCTTTCCAAACTAGTTGCCTCTTGGCTCTTAGCTTTTCCCCACAAACTGACCCACAGACTTGTTCTGACTAAGCCTTCATTTACCCCATGCAGATTTGGCACAGCTGGTGGCATCACCCGGTATTTGATCCAGATGTTTTCTTGCTTCTTCTAAATCGGATGACTTTTATTTTTTTTAAAGATTTTATTTATTTATTTGACAGACAGAGATCACAAGTAGGCAGAGAGGCAGGCAGAGAGAGGGGGGAAGCAGGCTCCCTGCTGAGCAGAGAGACCGATGCGGGGCTCAATCTCAGGACCCCGAGATCATGACCTGAGCCGAAGGCAGAGGCTTAACCCACTGAGCCACCCAGGTGCCCCTAAATCGGATGACTTTTAGAAACAGCCTACGCCTGCCGGATTTGTAGCCTAACTCTGTTGGATCTGGTACTTGAGTACTGAGTACCAAGCACAGCAGCCTTTTTAACTCCCCAGGAGGTGGAGACGAGACAAGCAGCTGGGGTGTGGGCTTCCCTTCATGATCCCCTCTCCATAGTCACAGGCAAGACGTTCATTTCCCAATGGGCCTGTGCACTCATGTCCACAGGTAGGAGATGGCCTGCTCTTACCCTGCAGGCCCCTTGAGCTACCTAATCCTTCCAGCTCTCAACACTTGAGCACCCTGTGTCAGAGCCCACACTAGGAAAGTATGTAGTCCCTTGGACTTCCCAAAGAACTTTGAAGCGAGCATTATCCTAACCTTACGGTTGAGGAAAGGGAGGCTCAGAGAAGTTAAGTAACTTGTCCCGTTATCGCACAGCTTGCAAGTAGCAAAGCCAGGATTCAAAGCTAGGCCTTCGTTCTACCAAAGCCGGGAACCTCGACCTTCTCCTAGCTGGCCTCCCTTGAAGGGCTGATGGCAAATTCATATTTTCATTCTCATCCATTCATTCATTTACTAAACACTTGAGCACTTTCTAAGCTCCAAATACTACTTCAAGACTAAAAATGTTAAGTTTAGCATAAAAAGGAGAAAGTTCAGTTGAGCTAAGGTGTCAATAGCCAGGGACATGGGAGGATCCATTTCTCATGGCAACCTGCACATCACCTCCTATAGCCAGAAAAGAGATCTGCAAACCTTTCCAGTCACCTTTTCTTGTTCTCATTTACAGAACAGAGAAGGAAGAGAGAGTCAGAATGAGGTAGTACCTTCCAAGTCTACCACTCTCTGCAACCTGATGGGGAGATGTGACTTGAAAAACAGTGCTGTGGGCATTGCTGTCTCCCACACACACTCTGCAGAGGCCTTTGGAATCTCTTCAAAGCACCCCTCTCCCCCACTGCCAAGTGCTTCATATTTCTTATTGCCAAGACAGAAGTTCAGACAGGGCAAGTCTTAAAAGACCTGTTACTCCCCCCAACTTTGGGCCTTCCCCCAGCCCCCACTACACACACACACACACACACACACACACACACTACCACCAACAGTCTCTTTCCACATAGTAGAAAAGGCTGTTACCCCAGAAATTGCTTATTGGACCAGTAACAGGCATCTGATTTACGGACACCCCATTTATTGGCCAGTGGCCCAGGAGGTGGCCTAGCACGAAAGGGCTACTAACATGGGCCACGGCAACGGTGGTCTAATTGAATTCTCTGGAGAATTTTGAATGTGAGAAGAAAAGGCAGCTGGTCGTGTGACTCGAAGCTTAAAAGACATAGAGAGAAGCCACAAGCAAGCAGAAGCCATGAATAAGCAGAAACCACCTGCTGTCGTGCAGAGCAGCGGGATCCGGGATCCATAGAGGCAGAGACAAAGGAGCAGAGAACTAAGCTTCAGGATTGAGGAATTCTACCTTGTGGTAGAGAGGATGAGATAACTTGGAGCTGCTTGAGGTCCAGAATCCTGTTCTAAGCTCCTAGAAGCCAATCTGCCCTCAGTGATTATGGAACCCCGAGGCTCCGGCAACCTCCCAATTTCCAGAAATATCCTTACAATAAATCCCCATTACTTGAAGTCACCTCAGAGAGGGTCCCGGGCCCCCAAGGAAGGCTGACTAATACCCTCTAAACCTATACAGATTCACGGGAATGGATGGGGGAGGACAGGGAGCATGGGTGAGTCACCACACAAAGGCTCTTGGCATTTCTGTCACTCCATCCTGCCCTTCTCATTTCTGCCAAAAACACAGCCAACTGCACAGCCCAGATCTGGCTCTCTCAGTCTCTAAGAGCACAACCACTGAAACACTCCCCAAGGACCACCATCATTGCCTTTGATTTTCCATGAAGAAACCACTCTTCCTTCTGACGCCCCTCATAGACAGTCTGCCAGAACTCAAGACCCCACAAGAGTGGCCCCAGTGGAAAGCCACTACATTAAAGCAGAGTGTCTTCCCTTTAAATGTATCTTTTCCAGTAGGGGGCTTGAACTTAGATCTTTTTAAAAAAAACTCCTAAGTGCTTGTTTTCAAGGGTAGGCCCTGTATTCCAAGACCTGTGACAAGTTGGAAGCTTGGGTCCCTTGAAGTAGCCTGAGAATGGACATGGCAATTTAGACCTAAGGAGTTCGTCTGAAGTCGCCAGGTTCATGTTTAGCTGAAGGGGGGCTTCCCTTATCCTCTCCCTCTGTCCCTGAGGCTCCCTCGGAGGGCACTCCTGGACATAGCTGGGCACTGGAGGCAATGGTTTGTGATGGTGCCCAGTTCCTACAGTCTGAGAGAGACCATTCTAAGATGGGTGCTCACTTCACAACTGCCCATGCCCTCCACCCAGAAAACCAGTAGATATGTCTACACCAGCAGTAATTGCCCAGATGGAGGTAAGGCTAACATGTATGTCCCTGTACCCTCCCCCACCCCCCTACCCCCGCCCCACTGAGAAGAGAAAACAAATGACAGAGAGCTGCTGGAAGGGGACAGCTTTGAGCAGATCTCCCCCCTCAGTGGATCCCAGCCCCAACCACAGCCCTCCATTATGTGCTGACCTCTTTCCCTCCCCTGTAGCTTAGTGCTGCCCTTGGCCCTCCGAGTAAGAGGCACATTGAATCTTGTGGAAAAATCACAAAAGTTAGTATAACTGTTGCTATTGCTGCCATGACATCCTGATGCTCAGGAGACTGAGGATTTGAAACACTCTGACATACCTGCTTTCTGGGGTTGAGGTGTAAGGGGCTGGTTGCCTTTCCACAGATACAGTGGCATCTCATGCTCTAGCTTCAGGGAGAAATGAGCCATTTCACATGCGTTATCTTTCTAGCTACCTGAAATTTGACACCAGAGGTTTTAAGATTCCTTTAAAAGGCTGGCAATTTTGAAAGAATTTTTTTTAAATATAAATTCCATATGATCTACTCCTCTGCCTTTTTAATGTAAGCATTTTGAAAATAATGTCCCCTTTTCATGATGACTCGCTTGGGGTCATTTGGGTGAACACCATTCGTTGCCCTGAGATGTGCTCCGTCCAGAGTGCAGGGACCATGTCTTAGTTGTCTTTATATCCCTCAACACCTTGGCCGGCATGCGGTCATGCAAGGGTGTGGGCTGCATGTGTGGGGTTGCAAGGAAGAAGGTTCCAGAGGTTATGGACCGGGAGGCAGGCATAGCTCGTGGCTCTTGTTGGCCCTGCTTTGGAAGTCAACTTTTCTTTAGTGCCTGAATCCTGCTTTGCTATCAGGTTCTCAGGTTGCCAGATCTGAGTACACTTTGTTTTCTAACATTTTTTATTGAGGCATAGATCACATATAATACAATTTACCCTTTTAAAGTGGTTCTTCGTAAGTTCGCAAAGTTGTGCCATCATTACCTTTAATGCCAAACATTTCTTCACCCTCAGAAGGAAACCCCATACCCACCGATGGTCACTCCTCATTCTCCATTCCAGCCCAGCCCCTGGCAACCACTCATCTACCTCCTCTCTCTCTGGATTCGCCCATTCTGGAAACTTCCCTAGAAACGGCATCATACACTCTGTGGTCCTTGGTGTCTGGCCCCTTCATTTAGGATAATGTCTTCAGGGCCCTGTTTGTGCCAAACCTTGTTGCTGCCCATCTTGCTCCTGCTGCTGAGCATTCCCTTCACCTTCTCCCTTGCGTGTCTCATCTTCTGCGAGCAGGATGGCACAACTTGTTAGGACGTGTGCAAAACAAACTAATAGACCTTCACGAAAACTAAGATCTTGTAAAAATGGGCGGTATTTGGGCACTTTTATTTCAGGCGCCCAGAAGTGCTACCTGCTTGCTTTCCATTTCCCGACTATTTTCTCAATTTCTGGATTAGTGCCTCCCAGGTGAGAAAAGGGTCAAAAGTCATTCACTTCATTTCCATTGTGCTGTCCATTTTTACAAATCCTTTTATACCTCTTTTCTATTTTGAGGCTCCCACTGGTACTGAAGAATTGGTTCATACAAGAAAGAGAAAAGTGGCCCCGACACTTAAGAATGAGCCTGATGTTCACAACTAGGACTCAGTTTGTTAAGAGCTAGCCATGATGTTCTGTTGAACATAATTTCACAGGACACCAACATCAGACACAGTCCCTCTATGTGACTGCGAAAGACAAAAAACAATGCTACTTCATAATCTTGTCGAAGCCCAGACAAAAAATCAGGTCACTGTGCAAATCACAGAACTATCAAACACCTCCCCATCCTGGATAATACGAGTGACTGTTGCTTCTAAACCACGACTGGAGCCTTGCTCATCCTTCTCACCTTCTAGATAAGATTTATCAAGATACACAATCACAGCATTACACTTGCTTACTGATATAGTCAACTCAGAGAGAAGAGCCCCATCAGCTTCCTAAACACTCCTGGAAAATCACCAAACACAAGTCAAAATTCATTATGTTCTTTCTAACATTCCCTTTACTGGTGCACGTTCTTCCTTCTTGCAACAAGGCAATGAACCCACAGGTATGTTCTTGGTGGTGGTATTTAACTGGAGAATATTGGTAGAAATCAAAGTTCTGCTGAGAGTTGGCAGAAACACTCCCTTCCTTGAACCAAGAGACTCCCATCCCCATTATGGTATGCACACATCAGAAACCTCTTGACTCTGTGTCTGTTTGGGGAACTACGTGGCTCCTGGCTAGGAGGTAAGCTCAGAATGAGTTGAATTCCCGTGTTTCTTTGAGGCCCCTCTGCTTTGAGCTTATTCTATTTTCTTAGAAATTTGATGTTGTGAAACTTCTGTTACCAGGTCAGTTCTGAACTGTTCCTCAGTGAAATTGTCGAGTAGCCTTCTAACAGCTACTCGAAGAGCACAGACACAGGTCTAAGAAGTCCAACCTTAAGCTGGCCTCCGTAGCAAAGGAATTCAGGAGATCTCTTCAGATCAGAATTCTTTGGGTCAGATTTTACAACACATCACCATTTCAAAAAGGCTTCTTCCCCAGTTTGGTCTTAGTGTTGTTCCAGAAAACTGCTTCTGCCAATGCCTCATCTGCCTGGAATCTAGAGGATTTTCAGCTGGCCCCTGATTGGTGACCATCAGCCTTTGGCCTTCGACCAAGCTCCAGAGCAGAAAGTCTCCTTACAGTCTATTCTGGCTCTCTCGGGGTCTTCTTTATGTAAAATGGCATTCTCCTGGGCCAGAAGCCTGCTGCTTTCCTCTTTTTAATGTGTGAAGGCATCTCTTTATTTCTCTAATACAGTAGAAGACACGCTTTGGAACTGCAATGGCCACTTGAGGGAGTTTTGACATGAACAAGATGGTACAGATACAGTACAGAAAGTGAAGAAACCCTAGGGAAGAGCTTGTCATGCCCCAAAAGACAGATTTTGTTTAATGTAAGAGATGCAGCCTTCCTCCTTTGTTTCCATACTTCAGGGATTATTAAGTGCTGGCTTTTTATTGTCAGCTTAATAAAATGTCAAGGGCCCAAGCTATTGTCTCAAACAGTATGATGTACTCTCAAGTGTATATGTCAAAATCTGTTTTTTTACAGCCAGCCTTTTTACCTCTCCTTGCAGAAGGAATCTAACTACCTTTGTAGTGATAACTTCACATATTGGAAGCCAGCTCCCTCTGATTTTGTTTCTAACCCTCTATTTTTCCCTCCCTTTGGAAAGGGTAAAGATAGCTGATCAAAAGCATCATTCCTTCATGTGTGTGTTCTACCACTATCTAGAGTCCAGATAAACAGTCAAAAATGTCAGCAAAGGAAGTTATTCAATTCAATTGTGTTCCTTTTTTGTGGACACTGAAAAGCATATTTAGATCATAGTCTGTCTGTCTGTCTGTCTCTCTCTCTCTCCCTCTCTTTCTCTCTCTCTTTTTACCACATTTGTGAGATAATAAGGTTTTAGCTCCAAGATAAAGAGTCCTGGGCTTGATTCAGAGTCCTGAAAAATTTACCATGCACAAATATGTCAGCATAATATTTTGCTTTGAACAAGGTCATGGTTCAAGTTCTCGTGGTTCATACTTCCCAAGTTTTCCACATTGGTTTTATGATGTAGGTAAGTTCCACTGTTTCCATAACGTGTTTAAAAATAAAAATTGTATATACATACATATAAAATTACATGGCAACTAAATGGACTCACGATAATGACCTGTTTGGGAGACACGCAAAGGACATTGAGATTCTGGTTCATGTGCAGGTCATCTACTGCTTACTACTGTATTTTGACCCCTCTTTCTCAGTATGAGCCCCCTTACAAACCTCCTGCTGTTTTTGACATCCTGTGGTCTTCTGCCACTTGAGAAAAAAATGAAACCTTACAGTGTTCTCCAACCTTGGCTACTGCTCCGAATTTAATTTTTTATAAATTTAATTAGCTCTCCTTTAAACACTTAAGGTAGATCTCCTTCTACATGTCCTTTCTGGTTCTTCAGTCTCCCTGCATAATTAATTCCAGACTTGAGTCTATAAAAACTGAACCTTACCTCACTTCAACAAGATGCTTCTGCTGGGGTTATAGCAACCCTATCAGCAAAACCTAGCCCATCGGGAATGGGAACTAATATCGGAGCTCTTCTCTCCACAAGAGCCAATCTCTGTAGGAACTACTTGACTCCACTCAAGAGATCTGCCCACCTTGAGGGGCAAAAACTCAGCTCACTGTTACTATGCTAAATGATACTTTATTCTCTGAATGCAGTCTGTACCCCACTAGGGGATTACTCCTCATGTGGACTTTGGGCTTACACCCATCTGCCAACACACTAACTTATTACCCTATGTGTTCAGGATTGCTTTTAGAGACTTTCAGGTGCTTCAAATTACCATCGTTCCACTGGGATCGAGTTTCCCTGAAAACTATACTCAGAAACCTCCAAAACAGGCAATCGCAGAGTACATGATGCATACTCTGAACTACAGTTCCCCTACTAGGGATTCATACAACTGAGGAAGGTGGTCCAAGCTTTTCTCTGACCCTAACAGACCCTAACAGACAGCAGCTCATTTTAAACTTCATTAGCCAGAGGTGGATCATTGCATGGATAATCACATGGCCCTGAAGTTCATCTCAGATAGTCAAAGAGAAATTTATGTTACAGCAAACAGGTCTTGCTATCCCTGTGTCAATACTATAGGACAAGCAGGGCAGCATGTGATTAAGTAAAAGACAAAGCCACGTGACTCTCAGACCCAGATGGATTCTGGCACATGTTTTCATTGTCTGAGTTTTATAATCTAGGCCCCTTCACTTCGAGACCTGTCACAAAAACTCATCATACTTTTGTTTCTAATGACGGCCTATGTTGCAGTTGATTGATATATTCTGTGCAGGATCTTTGGGCCTACGGTGCAGGAATTATCAAGTCACAGGAGCCAATAATTCACCTTATAACAAGAGAACTAGAAGAAGACCAACCCCTCACCCGCTACACACTGAGTTCTCTGGACACCCTCTTGATTCTGATCAGCAGAAATTCAGCAAAGGTCAAGATCTGGATATCAAGGATTAATGTCCTATAGCTTGGCTCTATCTCCATGGCCAAAAGGAAGAATCTTTGGCTGGAGGGCACTGACACATTGTTTTTTTTTAGAAAAGGACACGAAGGCTCATAAAGGTTAAGTGAATTGCCCAAGTTCATACTGTTAACCTACAGCAAGGCCAGAACTTGAACTCAGGTTGTAAGACCTGGCCAGGGGTCTGAGCAAAAGTGCATCCTGTTGAGATGCCTCCCTCCGTACCAGTGAGAGGCACGAGAAACTGGGGTATCATCAGACTTGCCATGGCAGAACTAAAAACAGCCTTCCTTAGTCCCATAAATTCACAATGTTCGAGGCTCAAGGAACTTTAGAGACCATCCAGTCTAACTTTGCAGTTTATAGGTAAGGAGACACAGGCCCAGAGAAGAAAAGTGACTTGTTCAAGGTCACACAGCAAATTAGTGGCAATGTCCAGACTTGACCCAAGATCACCAGAGCGTGGTGCATGGCCACATCTTGACATGATAACATGATGGACATGTTATCATGTTCTGATTCAGTGCCCTTCCTCCTTGAAAGAAACATCTCCAGACCGGGGGAGGGGGGTGACTAGTTTCTCCCTTTCAGCCATGTGGAATTTCTCTCTTGTCATTTTAGTTAGAAATGTCATCTCGGTTTCTTCAGTGACTGAGGCGACCTTGAAAGAATTCAACTCTCATGGGTACACGTGCACAGTTCTTCATGCTAAAGGGAGAATGAGCAGCAGCACATACAACCTTTACAGGAGGGCAAGCTGAAAGTTCTGTTCCCTTTTGAACCTTCTCAAGGCATCCTTCAATCTACCTATGCAATGATCTTCTGAGTCCATTTCTTAAAAGTGAAATTCCAAATTTCAGATCTATTTATAACCAGAAGATCATGCTACTCCCCTACCCGAAAAACTTTGATTACTCCCTATGTCTTCCCAAAATAAAGTCACAAATCCTTAACCTGGTATTATAAGCCACCCGCTATCTGGTTTAACTCTACCTCTAGTGCCCACGCCCACTACTTCTTCTGCAGGCATGTACTTTCCCTTCAGCAGATCAGACAGACTACAAAGAACTGCTCCTCTTTCTAAATCCCAAACTGTTCTCTCTCTTGACAAATCAAATACACACACTAGCATTTATATAAGTCTTTTCTTCCCTAAGGGAAGGGTAACCCATTGATTTTTGTTATCCTCACCCAGCAAAGAGCCTGGCATATGATAGATCTTAACAAATAGTAAATGAATGAGTGTATGCTTGAAAAAAATTGCATTTATCCTCCCCCTCCGTGCCTGGGAAGAATTAACTACTACTGGAAACAGATAATGTCTTTAGATTTTCTCAACAGAATATAAACATAAAGCTCAAATGAGAAAGCAAGTTGAAGGAAGTATGGCATTGCTTTATTGGTAGGATCCTTTTTTTTTTTTTCTTAAAGAAGTACACTGAAGAATAAGAAACACATTACACAAGGAGTTGAGATAGTATCGACTATCTTTGTGGCTTGTGTGCACTTTTAAACCAGGATTCATGGCTGGAGAAACAAAAGAACCTCTTTGCCTGTATAATTTTGTTCCCTTTATTGCTTTAAATAGGCAAGATGTGGTTTGCATTCCTTTCAGTGCTAATGTTGTTTGCTTTGTGTTCCTGAACAAAAATAACTTGCCGTTCATATTGCTCTCAAAGGCTGTTAAAGATCCCCTCCCCCTTATGCATTCCACTCATTTGTAACCAAGGTCTTGAGTGTTGCTAACAGAGGCTCCCTCAGCCCCATAGCTTCTGTGATAAAGCAGCAGGTGGTGGGTCTAGTTCTATTAAGCATCAGGTAATATCAGCATCCTTGAACCTTACTAGGAGAATCCTGAAGCTCGAGGGATTATCTTGTATATACAATTGCTCTAGGCAAGAATGGGTACCAACATGCTTGGCGTATAAAGGTCACCATCACCACGGTAAGGTGATGACAGCTCTTTACAGTTCACATTATCTTTTTTCCTGGTTATTCTTTCTCTTGATCATTAAAAGCATCTTGCAAGATAGGTGTTAACTCTCTAGAGCACAGCCAAAAATACTGGATGACCTGTTCCTGGAGCACCCAAAAATAATGGGTGGCTCAGTTGGTTAAGCATCTGCCTTTGGCTCAGGTCATGATCCCAGGGTCCTGGGATCGAGTCTTGCATCGGACTCTTTGCTAAATGGGGCGCCTGCTTCTCTCTCTGCCTCTGCCTGCCTCTCTCCCTGCTTGTGCTCTTCTTTCTCTGACAAATTAATAAGTCTTTTAATTAATTAATTAATTAATTAAAAATGCAGTCTTTTGCCTCCATGCTGCAGCAAACCTCCACTAGAGTTTTCTGAAAGTCTGACTTCTTGGCAAAACATAGAAAAAGCAACTATAACCTTCCTTGATATTCTAACCTAGCTAGCAAACATCAGTCTGGAGAAAATCTTCTAAATGTCCAAGACAGCTCCACGTGCCACATACCTGAATGGGTCAATCTTCACCCATTAACCTGAATCTCAGTTCTGAAGCCAGAAACTAGAAATTCTCAAAAGTAACATTTCAGCCACAAAGGCTCACTTTCAGAGCAAGTTATGATTGGGGCTAAGGTCTCCCTCCTCCCAAGTGCCTCTGGTTTTACGAAAATCAAACCCTGAATCTTAGGGTCTTCTGCTAATTTCCCTTTCTCTACACACACTGCAGGGACTCCCGCCACCCACCACTTCCAACAGGAAAGGTGGTCGCTAAATGTGTGCAGCAGTTAATGCTCTCCCTGTCTTTTCCACCTGCCTGCAGCTTGTTACAAGATTTCAGGAAAGGACCAGCCAGGTTGAACAAAGTCATTTCTGTGACGTAACAATCTGGCTTCTCCCCATTCAGCCCAAAGTTATAGTGTTTTTTTATACTGGTTCCAGCCAGGGAACTGCCGGCCTTCCTCAAGCACTTTCATTCCTTCGCACACCCTGAACTTGGCTTCCATCTGCCCCCACCAGCAGCTCTTCATAGAAGCAATCGTGACACTCATGTTGAACCACATAATGAGTTTCCTAATGAGACCAAAGGAAGGACTGGCCCCACTCATTTCTCTGTCTGAAACGTGGACTGCCCAAGAGGGACTTCCTGCTGTAAGATGGGAGAGAGTCTATCTCAGGAGAGAGAGGAAATCATGTCCACTAAGCAGGCGGTTTCGTCCAATGAGATTGGGGCAGGGCTGTTGACAACTTCCGTTAATTCCGTTGGGGCAGGCAAGTGGTGATTGGCAGTTAGTTCTCAGTTTGAGCTGAGGATGCTGGGATGGATTTTTAAGTGCACAGTTGGCCCTTACATCATGAGCCTAGCTTAAGTGCCCAAGGAAATGGAATAACAGGGAGAAGGGATATTCGCAAATAATGCCAAAACCTCTTGTTAGTCTTTGGCTTCCATATCCTTCCCTAAAATTTTAGCTCAGGTGCTAAGCCGCCCAACATTTCCATCTCTCCCTGATTCCTTCATGGTAGAAATTCCTGCTTGCAAACCAATAGCTGAGATGTTGGCAAGATAAAGGGTTGTAAAAATTACCCTAGGTAATCTACAAAAAGCTTCATTGGATTAGGTTATGGATCTCTGAATCTGAGTTGGGTTGGTTGGGTCAGTGACCTTGCTCAGGAATTGACAGAGGAGATGTTTTTAAAAAAATGCCTGTTGGATGGATGGATGAATACACAGCTAAATGAATGTTTATCTGAGCCTAAAAACTGCCTTTACCAGCACAGAAGCGAAGCCCCAGGAGCCTCAAGCCTACACCTGCCAGAGGAATGCCAGTGTCAGCCCTAGGAAAGTGGGCAAGAAGAAGCAAATCCTAAACAAGGCTAACACGGGGGATTTCCCTCCTCCTTTTCTCGCCCTCATTTCCACGGTGGTACTAAAAATCCCATCAAGGTCAGTCATCAAAGCAGCATCAGCAGGATATAAAAGAATTACTCTTTGCTCTGGCCATTTAGAAGTTTCCTGGAAACCTGGCTCTCTTCCAAACCATTGCCCCATGAGCATGGTGGTGATGAGCTTGAATCCTAGGTCCTCTTACTACCTAGATGTGAGACTTTGGGCAAATTACCTAACCTCTCTAAACCTCAATTTCCTCAATCTGTAAAATGGGGATAATATTGGTAAAATACTAAGCATAATGTCAGGAATATAGTTAATGTCCAATTAATGTTTATTTTTATTACTCCTGCACCCATTCTGCCATCCCCTTCTTTCTCCTCTCCTCCGTTACTTCTAATAATATCATTGTCTATGAACAGCCAAGAGAGTAGAATGACCAGAAAACCTAGGTAATTTTGGACAGCCCAGAAGTTATCTACAAGCTTAAGAGCAATCACTGTAGCCTAACCAACTGCCTGGTGTTTTGAAATGTGTGATCAGTAGCCAATGGTGTCTATAAGCCCACATAGATCCCTAAGGGCTTGCTATTTAATAATGTCACCCAGAGAGGTGAAGGGCAGATTAAGTCTAGGTTTGTGAACTGGAGTAAGCCACTTGTTAATGGCTTAGTCCCCTCATGTGCAAAAACACATCGGTTGGACTAGATAGATGCTCACTGAAGTACCTTTACATTTTAAGACTTGGTTCCACAATAGAGAGGGATCATAGGAAGGTAAAATACACAAAGCTTAACTTCCCAGAAGAACAATAAAAATGTTTCAATTTGAAGTTAACTTATAAGGTGATATTGTTTAATAGAAACGTAATGGCATGAGGAGGTCAGTCCCTCTCAAATGCTTTCTTAGCACCAGATGTGGCACCTGGAACAGACCAAGGGGAGGCCAAGAGATTCTATCCCCACCTCCTCTCTCAAGAGGTCTCCACAGTGAGAAAGAGAAAGGGAGCCCCCAAATCTCTCCTCCCCTTCACTGACCGCTCTTAAGCTGAAAGGCAGAGGGAAGGGAGACCCTTCCATCTGGAAGACCACCAAGGGAGGTCTTCCATCACTGCTGCAGACACCAACCAAGCCCCTCCCCCTCTCATTGGCTTTGACTCTCCCCTGCACCCCCTACCTCCAAAACAGCCTCCCATCAGGTATTAGGTGTCAGGTACACTTCACCTGCCAAAGGCCTTCCCTTGCCAGTTTTTGACGCAAGCTTTTGCATAATGTTTGCATAAATTTGCAGGTAGGGTTAAAGAGGCCCTGACTCCAATCATGCAGGAGGAAACAGGACCACATTTGCAGTGAAAAGTGACTTTGGGGAAAGCACACCTGATCTGCCGTGGAGTGCTGGGAAAGTCATGCTAACTAGGTTAGGCTGGGATGCCCATACTGTAGCCCCTACACCTGCCCTCCCAGACAACAGCAACGTCCAAGAAACCAGAGCTTTTTCAATGTTGGCTTGAAGTCATGCCTAGTAGGTAGAAAAAAGCTTTGCCCAGCCATGGGGAAGAATGGGGGTGGGGGGGGTCCATGTATTCCACCAAAGAGGAGCATTGGCAGCTGAAAACCCAAGTTAGAGCCGTTCACTCCGAACAGTCAATGTTTGGTGACTCTACCCAGAAGTTCTTGGGTGCTAGTCAGCCAAACCAGGCTCCGATTTCCAAAACAACTGTTGCCAGAACAGCTCAGGGATTGAAGGTGTGTGAATGAAAGATGGAAGTTGGAACAGTTGCCTCTGCCATCAGCTTTCAGCCCGCCTTCACAAAAATTCATTACCGTGCCCATTTGTACTGCATGTGCATATAACTTAAGAAAAGTTCTTAACTAGAAAAGCAAATGGGTGAGTACGAACCAAATGGGGCCAATTATTTTCCAGTGGAGACCCCCTGGACAAGTTGGCAAATAAACCAGGCTTTGACCTTCTTCCAGAAGGTGTGGGAAACCTCTTGTGATGACCAGACATGAAGGAGGGCTTCAGATTACAACCTCCAAAGGGACTAGCTATCCGCTGGCCACAGGGATAAGTGGAGTGAAACCCACAGCACCGAAAAGATCACAGAGCCCACCACAGCAGTCTAATAAAGAAGACAAGGTATTATTTGCCTAGCAAGGAGAGAGGCCCATTGCATTAAGAAAGGTCAGGAAGTCTGTCCGAACTGGAGGTGAATAGGACAGAGTTGGTGTAGCAAAGAAGTTTTGTCTGAGCTTCTGATTGGCTCAAAAAGCAGATTGCAAACTCTGTTTTGGGGTTGGCTGCTGTTCTGATTTTTGTGTTGCAGAGGCACGGGCACAGGTCTCCACAGATCCCGGACCTCCCTATCGTGCATGGCCCTAGCAGGCTGGCAAATGTGGCTGCTCTCACCTCCGTGAAATTTTTCGCGGACACCCACTTTGGTGAAGAGTTAGGGTCCCTGGGGTTCCACTGGCTGCTGCCTGGCTTTGTGCCTGTTACTCCCACTCTCTTACTCTCACGTCCTATAATGGAGAAACACACCTGTCTCCTGACTAAGCGGATGAGATAACCACAAGAAAGCAATTGGGTACTTTTGTTAGCAGGGAGCGAACTGTATTTTCTAAGAAGGAAAACTGAGGCACAGAGGAGTCCCAAGCCCCAGTAAGTTGGGGCACATATGAATAAAACGCTGCTGGATCTGGGGGCAGCAGGCGTGGGGAAAGGCTAACTGGAAAGATCTAACCAAATGTGAACTGTGCTTAAATGTGGGTGGCGGGATTGTAGGTGATTTTTTGTTTTCTTCTTTTCTGTGTCACTGTTTATATATTCTCCAAAGTTTCTACTATGTGTGGTTTTGAAATCATATTTTTGAAAAGAAAAATTTGATGCAGCAAGGATGAGCTCAAGGTCAAGGTGACTGTAGTAAAGGTGTAAGTGCTTGGCAAAATCAGGACATTCTCCCCAACAGGAGTTCAGAATTCAGAGCTGGCAGCTGAGCCTGACGCCCCCATGCCGGCTCAGCTCAGGGCTCCATCGAAGCCAGATAGGCCTGTCTGTCCTCTCTCACAGCTCTGAGAGTGTGACAGTGCTGGCCTGGGCTTAGAAGCCCTCACTTGGCCTTGCAAAACCCACTTAGATACTGGAGGAACAAACACACCAAATAGCATCTCATCTTTACAAGACACCTCCTCTGAAAAAGAGAGAGAGAGAGAGAGAGAGAATACTCCTATTCTCTAAATCAGTGGGGCACAATCCCACTGGGACTCTATTTCTCTGGCCTTAGTGTTTCCATGGCAGGTATGATCAGTGAGGCCAGCCCCCGACCTTGCACTGCTAGGACCTGAGCTGCACCACGAAAACACACGTCCATCCTTGGTTTCTAAAGCCTTTGTGTTAAGAGAACCCACAGCTTCTGTTCTGTTGTTCACCTACTTTCCCTGCTAGAGGGTTTCATTTCTTCCTGATAACATTCCTTTCTCTCTCTCTCTCTCTCTCGTACAATACTTAGTCAAGGGGGAAGAGTTGTTGGCCAACATCAACGTCTCAGTCCCATACCCTCTGATCCTCGATATCTCTCCTCAACACCAAGCCCGCTCAACTCTGTAACTCTCCCTCTGGGGTCGCCCTCTTGAACATCCACGCACATTCCTTGACTCTCTATTCCTGCCCCGCTGGGTAGGTTAAGAAGGATCATCCTGGTCATTTAACAAGGGAAAGACTTTGTGACTTGGGAAACAATTGGGCTATACAACAAATTATGCACATTGCGGCATGTATGCCTCCGTGTCCTGTCTCTCCATCTGGAGTTTTGCGTGTGGCTTCAGAGATTCCAGGAATCCTCTGGTACTGTACAGAAAATGGCATAAGTGGGTGTGTGGGTGTTCATTTTTACTTGGGAAGGGGGATCCATAGCTTCCGTTACATTTTCAAAGAGGTCCGAGATCCAGAAAAATGTCAAGAACATTTATCTAATGGCTCCATCCCCTAGGTTATACAGAAAGTAATCATCCCCGCAGAAACTGTAGCTTGGGCCATTGAGGATGGTGAAGCCAGAGGAAGGGCAGTCAAGGGGGTGGTGTGGGGTGTGGCAGCCTAGCATACACACTGATGTGGTCATTGGGAGATGTGATTCAAAGAAGGAAGGAAAGTGACATTTGTTGAGTGCCTACTGCATGGCCAGCAGCCGGGCTAAACCATTCAGATACATTTTCTTGCTTTATTTTCACACTTGCTTTGTGAGGTAGGTCTTATTATCCTCATTTTACAGAGGAGGAAACAGGCTCAGAGAAGTTAAGGAACTTCCCCTATGTCACCTGGCTAGCAAGAGACAGAACTGGATTCAAAACCAGGGCTGCGTGGTCAAAGCTCCGTGCTCTTCTTCACTACATTTTACAGCTCAGTCTCACCTCTTGTGTCCCTGACGGGATGGAGAGAGAGCACAGCCGTGTCACCTCACCTCTTGGAGGTTCAGTTTCCCTTAACTGCAAAAATGGAAATTTAGTCTGCCCTTCTTCCCTCCACCTGTCTGGCTGCTTGCCAAGGAGCAGCTAAGGGAGGCGAGAAGACCTAGACATATTCCGTTTAGCGGGCTCAACTCCACCACTCCTCCCCACAACCTGCCACCACTAGGAAGGGGGTAGGAGAAAGGTTAAGGCCATTGGGCAGGTACGGCCTCAGGAAGCACAGAGCCCAGAGAGCAATTTAGATCCCTCGCACCTCTCTGTAAACTGGAGTGGTGGTTCAGACCCGGATGAGCAGCAAGAATGACGAGGGGGCACAGCCGTCCTAAGGCTCCCGCTCAACAGCCCTCACCTGGCAGTGTGAAAGCCTCCTCACGGCTGAGCAAATGGCAATGTCTTCATTCAGAGTGGCGAGGGCAGAGGAGAAGAGTCAATCCAGTTTGGGGAGGAGGAGGCAGAAGCAGAAGGCAGGCGGTGCCTACCTCTCAACCAGCTCCCCCCTCCTTCTGTCCTGTCTGAAGGTCCTCATCCTCTCCTCTCTGTGCCCCTCTCCCCACAGGTGTGGAGCCCCCCCCCCCACCTCCACCCTCCATGTCAAACCTACCAGCCACAAAGGGTGAGTTGGTTCGTCATAATGTTTTTGTGAGGGCTTGGGAGCCATTCATTCACTTGAAAGTAATCTCCCACTTGAGAAATGTCAAAATGGGCAGCTCTCCCCAGCCTCTCCCCTTCCTGGCCCTTTCTTCTCACCCCCTTCCCAAAGCTCAGCCTGAATGATTTCCTTTGTGGTGGGCTTCCCTTCCTTTGAGACCCCCTCGCCCCTCCTCTACAGCGCTTTCACAGAATGTGGTCTTTCATTAAGAGCAGTGATTCATTTCCCATCAAACTTTAAATATTCGCCTCTGAAATGAGTAATTCTGACTTTGAAGGGAGCCACGCAGTGACAGCCCCGCCTCTATCTAGTTCCCGAGGCCTCCTCCTGTCTTTCCCCATATAAGGCCTTGAAAAGCAAGAGGGAGAAGCCTTGGTAAGTGAGCCCAGGGCTGAATCAAGAGCCAGAGTTGGGGGAGGGGACTTGATGCAGGCCTGTGGGTCCAGGAAGCTGACATCCTGAAGTAGAGACCATGAGGCATGGGGTAGGTTGCTGGACCCCGAGACCCTGACCACCCTTTCCAGCCCCAACTTTTAGAAGTCTGTTATGAGGGGTACCTGGGTGGCTCAGTGGGTTAAAGCCTCTGCCTTCGGCTCAGGTCATGATCTCAGGGTCCTGGAATCGAGCCCCGCATTGGGCTCTCTGCTTAGCAGGGAGCCTGCTTCTCCCTCTCCCTCTGCCTGCCTCTCTGCCTACTTGTGATCTCTCTCTCTGTCAAATAAATAAATAAAATCTTAAAAAAAAAAAAAAGAAGTCTGTTATGAGCTTTTGGTGCACCTCTGAGGACCTCTGATAATGTGGGGAGATACCTACACAGCTTTCCGACACACAGCAGAGAGGTGTGTACGGCTGTGTCTCGGGACTTGGTTATCACCGTTAGAGCTTCTGATGCATCTAACACTGACCCGGCCCTTGCTCCCAGTATGGCTTTGGCCCAACGTCTCAGCTCTCTCATGTGCCCCTGGGCAGGCTTTTCTTAAAAAGCCTCCGCTCCCTCTCAAGTACACACCTGGATGTGAAGAAAGCAGCCTGTTCTTCCACACGGGTCACCATGCTTTGTACCCTGTGACACCACCACCCTGACCACAGATGTTTGGACATGGGATCAGTGCCTGAGCTGACAGTAGCCACCTTGAGACTATAGCGGCCCCTGAGGTAGACTTGCTGGGGACCTGGCCCCAGGGTCTCGTCATGCCCACCTCCTTAAGGAGTTCAAAGAAACTTAGAGATTCCAACAAGAGATCAAAATAGAAGCCAAAAGGCACCGTGGGGGCAGCAGGCATTCAGCCCTAAGAGATTAAAGAGCCAGCCAGGGCTAGAAGAGAGTGCAAGCGAACTCCTGGTTAGAGCTGGTGCTTGCCAGGGAAGGTCCCGGGAAGGTCCAGGTCTTGATGAGGCTAAGAGCTAGACTGTTGCCTGAGTTGGCTTATTTCCTTATGTATCCTTACAATAAGCCCCCACTACCCGAGGTGGCATGAATCTATCACTGCTTCTTGATACCTGAAAGAGCCTGTTACAAATTTTCTGGGAGAAACACACGAGACAATGCATGTTGAGCCCTCCAGACAATGCTCCACTAGAGGCTAGAATGAGACCCCTTCGCAGGCACAGGGCATAGGCGTTGGGCCTGAAAAATGGAAAATACATGGATAGGGGTACCAACAGTTGGGCCACATCAGGACCCCAATCCTAGGCGGCCTGATATACGGGACACGTGGGTGGGATGGACAGTGAGGCAAGCCAGTGTGGCCAAACCCCAACCAACACCCAGCTCAACCCCTGGATCAGTGCGAACAAGGCATGGCGCCCTCTGAATGAGCTGGTTCCAGCCCAGTCCTCCTCAACTGTGGAACAGTGGAGTCCACCTTCTAAGGATGTCCCTTTACTCAGTGCCCCCCCCATGTCTCGACCCAGACACAGCATTCCCAACACTACTTCAAGGTCATGTCGGCATGTAGAGTGCAGCCTCTGGACTCTCCCACTGGAAAGCAAGGTCTTTCCGTGTGTCCTACCCCTCTTCACAGCCCCAGCGCCAGTGGCATCCTAACCACCCACATTTTGTAAGGGCTTGCCTGGAGTCCATATTTCCAACACACTCCCTTACCTGCTGATTCCAATACCTTGCTGGCTTTTGGGAACCACCACCCTTCAGGACCTGGCACTCGGCCCGCCACCCAGCAGGAGCTCAATAAAACAACCACTGAGGGATGAGGCCTCCAGAGTCCTAGAGATGACCTTTGACCATATGCACATATGATCCCACCCAGGAGTTTTTACTTCTCTCCCCTATCAGGTTGTAAACTCTGGGCAGGCAAGTATGGGTTTTTTGTTTATTTGTTGTTACTTGGTTTCATTTTCTTTGAAATGCTGGCAAAACTGAGCTTGTGCCTATTGATATATATGACTTGCTGAACGACTCTCTGATTGGCATTTCTGGCCTTCCCCCACCCCCCTCCCCCCCGACAGATGCTTGCTTCTCAGGTCTTCAGGTATTTCTACAGCAGCCTCCAGAGGAGCCCAAAGTGACCCAGGCTATGGCGTGAACTCTCCTCTGCCCTTTGTGGTCCCCAAGATCAGCCAGTTTTGCAATCCAGGGGGCTTCACCATCCTGAGGGACCTGGCTCAGGAAGCCCAGCCCAAGGAGGCAGGAGTCCTGGGAAGACACTTGAAGACAGCAGACCCAGTTGCTAAGCCTGAGGCATCTGGGAGACCACTGGAGGGAGTTGTTTGAGAAACAAGGAGTGTCCAGGCCCCACCACTGCCCTTTACATTACAATCCTGGGATGTGAGCCCTTAGTACCAGTGGAAGGGTCAGAGTGCCCAAAGTGACCAAAAGGTCCACCTCACCCAGGATCTGGCCCCAGACAGGGGAAACCCAGCTCAGGGAAGCACTCAAGATATTAGCTCTTGAATCTGTCTGGTGGGGAAAATGAAAAACAGAATGGCCAGAAATAACTTTCAAGTTCCATTTCAGACTCTTCTTCTAAAATTTTACAATAAGTGTGTGAACTCTTCGTGGTGCGTGAATGAAACCAAGAGGAAAGGGTCACCATTTTCTCAGCTCAGCTGTCTGAAAGCCAAGTAGACCCAACACTTTCTTCTCAAAGAAAATTGCAGGTCACTGGGAAGAGGTTTTCATCTTAACTGTCATTAACAATTTGGACTTGTATTCTGCAGCTTATGTATGTGGAGAACATACATCCATCTTCTCCACTCCCCAACTGTCAGACAGAGAAAAATGGTCACAGTTTCCTCATGAAATGCCATGGGGCACCACAGATCAGTGTAAGGACTGGGATAAGGAAATTAGTAACCTCAGAGCAACCCAGTTAAGGAAGTTCCCATGGAAAATGTTCCAGAGGCTTCCCTTAAGTGAGCCATGGTGCAGGTGGAAAGTGGAAGCATGGAGTCTTAAGTAATCATATTGTGAGGTGACCTAATTGAGTGGAAAAATCCACATGGTCTCTTGGTTAACCAACTCTGTAGGGGTTCTGACTGTTAGAGCAGAAAGGCATAACTAAGCACCTCCATACACCTGGTAGCCAATTAGAATAATTGTAGGTCAAGCAACTAGAGAAAACAGCCTCCTAGGTGTTGGCTGGGTAAAAACAAACTTATCGACCATCAGCAAATACACCAAGAGTAATGAAACATTGTTCACCCTGACTATCATCCCAAGGATCTTCTTGCAGTTGGGTTTGTGTTAGACACCACATAAGACTACTTACCAATGGGGTGTGGTCGAAAGACCACTGGACTGGGAATCAGAAGACCTGGGTTCTAAGTCCATTTCTGTCACAACTAGCTGTGGGCCTTTGGGTGAGTTACTTCCCCTCTCTGGGCCTAATAACTATGCTGGTCTGTAAACTGAAGGGGCTAGATTAGACCACCTCCGAGGGCCCTTCCAGCCTGAAACTTTGAACTCATGACAATTTCCTTGACAATTCATGAGCTAATCATATCAATAGAGCTCCTCTTCTCTCAAGACTGGCTCTTGGAGTTGTTTCATTTCATGATCAAAGTAAAACAACATTGGCGTAGACCAGCAATGTGGTGTATTCACCCCTGGGTCCCAAAACTCAGGGTCAGCGAGATCAAAATTATTTTCATAATAAAACTAAGATGTTATTTGCCTTTGTCACTGTGTTGACATTTGTGCTGATGGTGCAAAAGCCATGGGGAGCAGACTGTGCCTGAGCACAATCACGGCAGAGCTGGGCACCCTGTCCTTCACAGCTGGGGGCCTGCACAACTAAAGAAAACAACAGTTTCACTTAGGACCATCCTTGATGAAGCAGTAAACAATTCAGTGAAACCTCAGCTACTGAACACAGTTTTTAAAATAGTCTCTGAGACAATAAGGGAAGTACACATAAAACACTTGGGTTGTGTATCAGAGTAAGAATGGTTGTCCTGAGGAAAAGGACATGTGCAATTGGGTTGCAAGTTAAACTAGCCATTTCTTACAGAAACGTTAGTTTTTGAAAGAACAATTTATAGTCTGAATATGTGGACTTTGGCATTTGGCAGCCATTTTGTCTTTCAAAAATAAGCCAGTCACTTCAAGGAAAATAGTTAATACTATTTTTTGAACTTTCAAGAGGAAATTGGAATTTTGGAAAATATTCGCCCCTGTCATTGTGACCTTCATAACATCCCAGTACTTAAAACTTTACTAATGAGATTAATATCAACAATGTAATTTCTTTTATACTGTGCAATGAGATGTGTCAACATTTAAAAGAACAGCATAGACATTCTCCAAATAATGTATGATGTTCTAAAACCTCTCATGGGTAAGAGAGCCATTTGAAGTTTAAGCCAAACTAATATATTTTAATGTAACAGAGTAGGAAAGGTTCATTAATATGAATATGGTTTCAGATTCCACATTACAGCTAACCTTTAAAAAATCCCCACTTGTGGATTTTTGGCATAGTATCAAAGAAAGACTATGCACAATTATTTTAAAAGCTATTAACATTCCTCTGGCTATTCAGGGTCTTTTCTGATTCCATATAAATTTTAGGATTATTTGTTCCATTTCTTTGAAAAAAATCGATGGTATTTTGATAGGGATTGTGTTAAATGTGTAGATTTCTTTCGGTAGCATAAACGTTTTCACAATATTTGTTCTTCCAGTCCATGAGCATGGAACGTTTTTCCATTTCTTTGTGTCTTCCTCAATTTCTTTCATGAGTACTTAATAGTTTTCTGAGTACAGATTCTTTGCCTCTTTGGTTAGGTTTATTCCTAGGTATCTTATGGTTTTGGGTGCAATTGTAAATGGGATCGACTCCTTAATTTCTCTTTCTTCTGTCTTACTACTGGTGTATAAAATATTTATCTCTTTTCCAGCTACATATCTGGGTAAGGCTGAAATTTCACCATATATGTCAACCAAAACAACGTATTATAGTGGACTGAATGCAAAAGCAGATAGTCTTCTATAAATCAAGCCCCTGAAAAGATTTGCAGAAATATAAAACAGTGGTTCTCAACCAGGGTGATAATGTCCACCCACCCTACAGCCCCAAGGAGACATTAAGTAATTTTTGGAGGGCGTGAAGCTAACATTCAGTGGATGGAGGCCAGAGATGTCCTAAACACACTACAATGCAGAGGACAGCATCCTACCACAAAGAACTGCCTGGTCCAAGATTTCAATAGTGCCAAGGTTGAGAAACTGATGTACAATAATACCAGTGTTCTAAGTCTTTGGCTTTCAGAAACATTTGTTAGCATGCAATGGGTTTATTATTGTTATTTTTAAATGAGTTAATAGTTTTAATTTTTTAGTTTTAATTTATGATAACTATCAATAGATATAACCCACATAAACAAAAGCTCTTTGGTGTCCTCAGTAATTTTAAGATAACCGAGGGGTTCTGAAACCAGAGAGTTTACGAATTTTTGATATGGACTCAATTTGTTGAGCAACCCTATGCATTAGCCATTCTAAAAATAAGAGCATTTTATGGCAGGTGTGCCCACAGACATGTAGTTTCTTCTCAAAAAAGGAAAGTATCTAGAGCAAGGCAAAGGAAAGAGGTCAGTGCAGGGGTGACAACAGCGATTTAAGCATCCAGTGTGTTTCAGGAATGCAACCGTAACTAAACTGCACCTGTTGTTCCCAAAAAGCTTACTGTCTAGAAGGGAAGAGAGACACATTGACCAAAATTTTAATTAGAATGTGGGTGGGAAGAAGGAAATATATGCATGGAGTATGTGAGATCAGTACAGTGGAGCCTTAGGGTTGGGGTGGGGCGAAGTGAGGGAGACAGGGAAGGCTCCCCAGAGAAAGTAGAGTTGAATCTTGAACAATTAGTAGGAATTTGGTTACTTAGAGTAGGAGGCTCACTGAAGAGAAGGTAGTGTTCCAGGTGGCGGGAACAGCATGAGCAAAAACACACAGACATATAAAAAGAGCATTGGGGATTTGGAGAAGATATGAATGGTTGTAGAGAAAATGAAAAATGTACTAGATATGCACCCCCAACAAAATAAACTTATGCCCCCAATAAAATTAAGGTATTTTAAAGTCAAGAAATAACAACTCTAGTAACACCAAGTGTTTCTAGTTTTGGAAGAGGATAGGTGGGTTCAAAAGTTAGGTATACCAATACAAAGTAGCTGTTTTGGAAAACAAAAGTGAGACCTCCCCCTCTTGTCCCGATGGGACATTGCATCCTCTGTACGCACTTCCCCATCTTACAAGCTCTTCTTCTCTGTCTTTACACGATTTCTATCTCTGGCTCTGGAGGGCCTCCCAGGATGGGAGGTCAACGCATTCTGCTGGGAATAGACAAGGGGAATAGACAAGGGGGACCCCTCTTGGCTTATTAGCATGAACCTCCCTGCCCCAGAAATTCACTCTACATTTTTCAGAAATGGTTTATGTGGTTAGTTCATGTAAAGAGACGAGATACTGTTTTTCCTGTCAAGGAAGTAGGTTGAGGTGGTTGAAGTTTATTTCAGAAGCAGTACATCAACACCATTCTGGAAGACCGGGGCCATTGTGCAGTACTAAAGCACACTGGTGTGGGAGGAGTCCCTCCCGAGTTACATAAAAGAAGAGAAAGAAGAGAGAAGGCACATTTTTCTAACTGTCATCACTGTCCGTCTATTGCTACCAACAGCCTTCACCAAAGGTTGAACTAATCTGAAGGACACTCTGGCATTTGCCCGGGATCCCAGCGGAGAGCCTGCCCTTTCCATTGGTAGGCTGCAGAAGAAGCCTCTTTAACACACATCTGGGACACTGCTTTCAATAGAAGTCTGATTGATTGATATTCCTCGAATTAAGGAGGGCCAGTCAAGTCCCCCACCTGGGGCCCAGGCAAGCTGGCGTTCAATCAGGATGGGTGTTTTCCCAGAATAGCACACAGCTGAGGCCATGCAGCCTGAGGGGGGCGGTGCGCTGTGGCCAGGATGGGGGGCGAAGGCAGCGGGCAGGAGAGCCGGCTCTCATTATTTGCAGCTGGAGGAGATTGTACAAACAGGAGAAGGAAACTATCTAGAGAAGCAGGAGGCCCAGGGACATGTCGGGTTGGGACTCTTAGAGCCAACTTGAGACAAACAGCAAAGAGCAAGGATACCAGCAGTGAGCAAGTGTGTGGAGCCTTACAATCTACCTGGCTCAGGGGCAGGCACCCTAGCTGGAAGGAGCTCACCCTGAGGGACCTTGGCTTGCAACCCTCTTGCCAGCAAGTCAGTAGTTGAGAATCACTCCTGGACTTCATGAACGTCTTCCTCTCCCTCCCAGTGCAGGATACAGGCCTGAGGTGAAGGCTTATCAGTAGAGTCTTTAAATCCAAGTGGAAGGGGGGCACCTGGGTGGCTCAGTGGGTTAAGGCCTCTGCCTTCAGCTCAGGTCATGATCTCAGGGTCCTGGGATCGAGCCCCGCATCGGGCTCTCTGCTCGGCGGGGAGCCTGCTTCCTCCTCTCTCTCTCCCTCTCTGCCTACTTGTGATCTATCTATCTGTCCTGCTTCCTCCTCTCTCTCTCCCTCTCTGCCTACTTGTGATCTATCTGTCAAATAAATAAATAAAATCTTTAAAAAAAAAAAAAATCCAAGTGGAAGGGATGCCTGGGTGGCTCCGTAGGTTAAGTGTCTGCCTTTGGCTCAGGTCATGATCCCAGGGTCCTGGGGTCGAGTCCCGCATCGGGCTCTCTGCTCAGCAGGGAGCCTGCTGCTCCCCCTACTTGTGCACTCTCTCTCTCTCTGTCTCTCTCAGACAAAATCTTTAAAAATAATAATAATAAAATGAATCCGAGTAGAGTTATATGGGACCCCCGTTGGTGGGGCCGGGAAGTAGACGGCTCTCCTAAGTGGGTGCCGACCCCAGTAAACACAACCCCGGTGTGTACTCCACCATTGCAAACCACTGACAAGAGGTGTGGCTTACACACGTCCTAGAGCACGTGCGTGTACATGTAGCACTGCTAAAGGGAGAAACTAGGCTGGAGAGCACTGCATTTACAGAAGACACCAGGGCCGGGTGACCTAGGTCCAAACACAGCTCTGCATGTGCCAGCTTGGGCCTTCTCTCCTGTGTGCTGGTGAAACCCACCCAGCAGCCCAGCTGAACCTGTTGGCCCTTCCCTGATCCCCCTGGAGGAACCCTGAGCAGTGTTTGTCCACACAGGCCATTGGCGTCCAGAGGGTGAAACACCACAGCTGCCATAATAACTATGACATTTTAAGTGATACCAGAGTGCCAGGTACTGTACTGAGCTCTTCACAAACATTAACTCATTTAACTAGCAGGCCTTGGTAGTAGACTTTTATTAGTAACTGAAATCAACAAAGCGACTTTCCGGAAGTCAGCATATGGGGACTAATAATAAAGCAGAAAGGTAGTGTTGTCGACTCAGAACGGCTCCACGCACTAAGCGGGCCCAACCCGGCGGGGCGGGAAGCTGCCCAGCTTGCCCCGCAGCCCCAGGAGGGTGAGCATTCCCTCTTTAGATGCTTGTTTTGTGTCGGCAGCGATGACAACGAGAACACATGAAATAACACGGATGTATCTCTGGCTTTATTTACACCCCCGATCAGATTCAAAGTAGGATTGGGAGGTCAGCAGCCACATGGGGGTTCTCTCCCCACCCCACCCCCCGCAGCACCAAATAACCCTGTTAAGGTTACTTCACGCAAAGTTGCCCCTTGGCAACAACCATGCATTTCTATGGTACAAAGCCCTCCCTCCACCATCTCCTCTGACCTTCTGCAAAGGGATTTAGGGGGACCACTGGTGACAATGCTTTTGAAAACCATGTTTCCTTTACCCATGGTCTTCCCTTCCAATGCCATGGTACGAGGCAGGGCCCATTGCTGGGACCACCATGAGAGAGACCGTGCAGGGCAGCTTCAGCGTTCCTTCTGCCCACCACGTTGGTCCATTTCACTCTTGCCTTTAGAAGAAGGCCAACCCACCACTGAACTGCCTGGGTTTTCTCCTTGTTTTGCTCTCTTGTCCCATGAGTTCCTGCAGCCTGCACAGTTTCCCTGAAATGTACCAGCCCAGCTCCTTTAATCAGAATTGGGCTAACTGGCATAACTGGAGTGCCTCTCCTCCCCGCTCATAGAGAGTTGACCTCTAAATTGTCCCTCTGACCCAAGATTTTCACTCAACATTTGTTGATCACAAAAAAATGTCTAGAGGGAACTGAGACCATGGCTGGAAAATCAGATCTTGCAAAAAGACTGCAAGTGGCTGATGTTGGAGGAAAGCTGTTTGCCTCTTGTGGGTTTTGCCCCAGTGAGGTTATTTCCAGATAACAATCTGAATGAGGTATCCTTCCCCTTGTCCCCATCCCCCTAGAGGTCCACAGGCCAAAATAGTACAAATAGCAAGATGTGAGAGCCAGAATGGAGAAGATGTCTAGGAGGACGATTGCCAGGTGTAGAGACATGAGGTCCAGGAAGGCACTGTGTGCTGGGTAGGAGCATTTACCAATATCTGGGAATAGTACTTCTCTTGATCCAAAATGGCTGGGAAAGGAGCTCTATAGCACCTCTGATAAGAAAGGAAATTAACCCAAATCCTTGTCTGGGTGCTAGGCTAAGAAGGACTAGGACAATGAATGCCTCCTTACTGGCCACTTCCATAAATGTATGGAAATGTATGAAGACTTTGAGATCACCCTGTATATAATATATTGGAGCTATAACAGGGAGATGTGATAGAGTGAAGGGGGGACACCTTGAATTGAGTTCAAAGAGATGATGTTTAAGCTGAAGTCACACCATTAGAAGATTCATTTATAAGAAGATTTGGGGGCACGCATCACAGGACAGGAGGCTAATGCATGTCTCTAAGGTGGGAATAAACTTGGAGATCAGGGGGGAAAAAAGGATATTGTGGCCAGAGCATACCCATACTCCCCATTTGAGTGGGGAGAATGACAAGGGGCTGGCACTAAAGAGGTGGCAGGGGCCACTTTCTGTGGAGCCTTCCAGGCCAGGAAGGGGGCTCTGGCTTTGACCACAGACCTAATGGACAGCCCTTGGAAAGTTCTAATCAGGAGTAGGGTGGGGTCAGTTTACACTTAGATAACTCCATATGGTCCATGGAGAACACCCAAAGGGAGAACAGGCAGAAACATGAAACCCATGGAAGAGGGTGCTGCAGCACTTTCAGTGGGCAAGAAATTATAGTGGCTTTGACCTGAGCAGAAGTAGTGGAGTGAGGGAGAGAGCACCATATTCACTGGGGAAGGCTTTGGAAGTGGTCTGGACAAGACTTCGTATCGAGGGGATGTGAGTCAGAGGGGAGAGGGGAATCAAGGATCAACCCCTAGGGTACTGGCTTGAGCAACTCTAGGCATATGGTGGGGCCATTTAGTTGGACAGAGGAGGTGGTGAGGCGGGTCTGGGAGTCGTCATTAAGAACTCTGGTTTTGGACATGCTGTATTCGAGAATTCATAGCTTATGAAATGTAATGCTGTCCTAGGCCTTATAATGCTTCTTGGAGCTGTGGCTTTTTCCCTGGGCTCTTAAGCTCTACGAGAGGACCATCTGCGGGGTCCACAGGCGTATAGGTCATCTTCAAGGTCATCAGACAATGGCTTTGTCCTTGGTCCACTCATTCATTCATTCATCCCCCAAACACACACCTATGTATCCCAGAAGGAAAGTCTGCACTTCCTTCAATCTGCATAAGAATTCAACCTATAGAGGCCTTCAAATCCAGATCTGTCATTTCACTGTTTAAAAATCATATTAATAAATAGTAGGCACAGAATGTTACAAACAAGTTCAAAGCACAGCCAACCCAAAGCACAGCCAACCCTCCAGCAGAGGATGATTCCCAAGGGGCAGCCCCAGCCTGGCTCTGATAGACTTAGCTCCAGGCCCAGCCCTAAGATGTCAGCCACCCTGAGGTCTGGATGGGAAATTAGTATTTCCCATCCCCAAGAAACTAGGAAGGCACACCTGAAGAGACTGGGCTGCTCACATAGGGGGCGGCGGGAGTGGGGGTGCTGGCGACAGGTCTGGGATGGAAGGTTGCTCAAAAGCCTAGACCACAGCTGCCGTCAGATTCCTGTCTCTCCACCTCCCTGAACAGTATTCTGGAAGTTAGGCTTGAAAAGTCATTTCCTCCATGTCTTTGGGGGTTTTATCCCTTCATTTTTAATATTCTGCCTTCTCTGCTTAAAAGAAAAAATAATAACCACCCTATAATTAGCTTTTCCATGATTTTATCAACTCTTCAGATTTTCCAAGTTCCAAAACATTTTGCTTCGATATTATTTCCATTGTTCTCCTTTCCTTGTGTTTCTTTCTTCCATTTCTAACTTTTTTTAGCTAGATGCTTAGTTGTCCAGTTCAATTCCACACTTTTTATTTTGAGTTAAGTGTTGTTGAGTGCTACGAATTTTCCTCTTAGAATAATCCTGGCTCTCGTCAGCAGATTTTGATATAAAGTGTTTTCACTGTTAGTATTTTCAAAATAACTGTGCAGCTTGGGTTTTTTGTGATTTTTCTCACCCAAAATTTACTTACAAGAGTTTTAAAATTTCCACAGTTGTTTTTACTTTGTTTTTGTTACTTGTCTCTGAATTTCCTAAAATATAGTTACAGAAAATAATCTCTCACAGATAAATTTTTTCAAGCAATCCTGAGGTGGTCTTTGTAGTTCAGAGGTGAATACTGAGGAATGGTTCGTGGTCACCCCATGTTGAACATTTGTCAAATATCACGGATTATGTTACACACATACTTTTACACCCATAGGACTTTTAAACATCCCAAATGGAACCATCTGCTGAACCAGCAGAGATTTGTGTGTGAATCTAGAGAGATGGTCAAAGATTACATTTCTTCTCCTTCACGTATTCATTCCACAAATATCTGGAGCACCAAGCACCCACTCTGTGCCAGGCCCTCCCTCTGGGAACACATGAGGGATGAGGCCCAGTGGTATGGCTGGACAGGCACTTGTCACATGGGCAGTAAAAGCAAAGGCTTTCCAGGTGGAAGAGACAGCGGAGACAGAGGACAGAGGGCCATTAAGGAAGTTCAAGTAGAAGAAAGAGGAGCCCCTGGCAGGATTAAGGACAAGTGAATCCTTCACGGTTTCTTTCCTCTCTGCTTCCTTCCCCACTCTCTCCAGTCATGGTCTAGCCTGCTTGCCTGGCACAGGCGTGGCTCTGGGCCAATGTGGTAGTGCAACTGGCCCTAGTGGGCCACAGGGCACTTCCTCGGTGGCAGCCTGGAGTCCTGTGGCATCCTTTCTCCTGGTAGGTGGACTCAGGAGACACCATCTGCAAAGTTTCATGGAAGATGTACCTGACAGGGACATCAGGTCTTGCTCTCTGGGTATCAAGGATGGATAGTGGCGTGCACCATGGTAGTGCACGTGTTTCTTGATTATAGGCAAAAAGGTTTTCTGCACAGGGAGACAAGGAACACATCATTAACAGCTGGACACTTGTTCTGGTGAAATGTAAAGCTCTCAAGTTTCACCCTGTGATGAGAAAAGATCAAAGCTCTGGACACACCCAATCCTGTGATGTGGTCCATCACATGTTTTACAGCAAACCAGCTGGCCAAAGAGGAACCTTAATGCTCTGATCAAAAAGGGCAGACGTCTGACTCTTCACAGAAGTTCTAAGTTCTGAAAGAAGATGCCAAATCCATGAGAATAAGAAGCTAAAACACTCTTAAAATTGTTGCTGGCACTAAAGAAACACACAGGCTCTCCATACTGATCTCTAGGATCTGTGTGAAAAGGCAGACGGAGACCCTGCAGCGGTGTTCTCTAAAGATCAAAGAGCTGGCAGCTTCCCTTGGAGAGGAGACAGGGGTGATGGCCCAGAGGTGGGAAGCATGTCGATGACCCATCTCCTCCTCTTGGAGCCAGAAGGAGACTGACTGATGTGGCAAAGTCGAGTGCACATCTAAATACCCAGGGCGAAGAGAAAAATCCCATCTGTTACAACTTTGCTGAAGAGGAGGACAGAGCACTTCAAGCCTCAATGAAGAGTGCAGACCAGAATGTTCAGGAGACAGCAAATGAAGTGACTGAGCCTTGTCAAGAAGAAGAAATGGAGCTTCTCAGAATGTTATCTGTGAAAGGAGACCGTGACTCGGAACGCAAGGAGCGCTCAGAACAAGTGACAAGCCAAGCCATGCGGAGGAAGAGCAGGAGGCCTGGAGAAAGTGATCCCAAGACTTTGGGGAACAAAGAAGCATTTCTTCTTCTCAATGCCAGATTCTGCCCCTTGAGCTGAAAAGCTCTTGCTCATGGGCTGAGAGTTTGGGAGGCTGAGACACCTCATCACCTGCAGACAGGAGACTGCAGAACTGAGAATAAGAGTCACTGAAACAGTAAAGTGAAGCTTCTGGAAGTGGATTTGATAGTCCAGGAAGAGCATCCAACAGAGAACATTGCTTTCCACTCCCTGGGCATAGGGTGGGGCTTTGTCTGAGACAGAAGGACTCACTCCTTTCTCTTGAGAACCTCTTCTTGGCAGCCATGATTTCCTCCTCTTCCCTCCTCCTGCTTTTCCTCTCCTCCATTCATCCTCAAATCCCATATTTCCAGTGGAAGAGGACTCCTGCCCTCCAGGAAGGCTGGGAAGAACGCCGTCTCCCCAGCGGTGGGCTCCTGTCCAGGTTCTCTGCTTCTCCTTGTCCTCCCTGTGGGGCCTGCTCTTCCCCCGGATGCCTTCATCTGAAAATAGGAGTGAGTCACCTCCCGGGGTCACTGAGCCTCCACGTGGCCTTAATAGTCAAATTCAACATGCACCGAGAAGGCCGTGCAGTACTTTGTTTCCCAAAATATTGTTGAATTATTTACATTTTAGTTTAAAAAACTTAAAAAATAGCAACTGTACTTTTGTTCAACTTGCATCTTGATCGTATGATAAATTTCAGGACAGTTTTAGAAGATAGAGATCTTTTAAGTTGCTCCCTTTATAATAAGTTCTTGGACAATATAAGCAGTGACTTCTCATTCAATGATTCATCCTCGTACTCCCTAAAAAAATCTATAACACTTATATATCTCAGTTCAGCAATGAGTGACATTCAAAATAGCAAAGACTGCATCCCTCTGTTAATATTTCTGTGGTCCACAGTGACAAACAGGTGGAAGTTATCTGTTGGTCTCAGTGAATTATGACTAAATTAGTGTTAGGGGGGTCTAGGTGACTCAGTCAGTTACGTAGTCTGACTCTGCAAGTTAGGTCATGATCTTGGGTTTGTGAAATGGAGCCCCAGGTTGGGTTCCACACTGGGACTGGAGCCTGCTTAAGATTCTCTCTGCCACTCTCCACCCCCCGAAACACACACACACACACACTCACCCCCCACACACACACTTCCCTCCACATACACACACTCAGATTCTCCCTCCCTCTCTCGTTCCCTAAAAAAATTTTTTAAAATTAAAAATAAAAATTAATGTTGGACATTAGATCCTGACATATCCTCCAAACATTTCTTCCCATAATTGTGACCTGACTTCTGAAGGAAAGTTTTCCTAGAGGAAATATCACAGCCAGAAGATTGTGCTACAATCCCCAAATCCACATCTTTACCCTTCTTTTATTGGATATCTATAAAAATACTACAGCAGACCCCCAAATATATATTTCATGATATATAAATTATATGGATGTACTTCTGCACTAATATGTTCACTGTAAGGCAAACAGAAAATACTTATTGAAAAGATGCCATAAAATTTTTAAAATATTCCCAATATATTTAAAACTAGTTAATTATGCAAATTTTGTTCTCATTAAAATATCATCCGTTATATTTTTAGTGAGAACAATGTGGTAGAATTTGCATCATTTTTTAAAACTTCAGTATTATACTTTGAGATACACTAATTTAAATATCTCAAATATCAGACTTTTGATATATTAACTCCTGCTTTTAATGATCTTCAGAACTTAGTAAGATAACTCACCAGGACACAATGGACACACCACACCAAGTGTACTATTGACAAGAAGTAAGTCCATATTACTGAAAGCCTAGAGAATTTGGGAGTTTTAAGTCAACTTATCTGATCCAATCAGATCCTTCATTGTTTTCATAATGATACTGATGGAGAGACTGTTCCAGTGCAGAAGGTGGGGGGGGGGGGAGGGTTCTGCTGCTTTTCTTGCTGTTGTCCTTGCAAAATTACTGTTATATTTAATCTGTGCATTTCTTTGCAGGGATCTTTAAGTTATTCAACTGTCCTATGAGGGTTAATTTGGTTCAAACAATTTAATACATGGTAATGGGGCATGGGTAGATTACAGAACATTACAGTATGCTGATGGCACACAAACCAGTGACGAGGCCACTGCCAACACCTCTAATGGACCTGCCCCTTCTCTCAGTACAGTGCCAAGGATGTGAGTACCTGACCTAGGGCACCAGCCACTATCCAGGTAATTTTTAAAGACCAAGTATCAGTACAGTACAAGGTCTAATACTTTCATTTCATAGCTCAGTGGTTCATGCAGGCATGCCACGTAAAGACCAACCTATTTGTTTTCCAGATGAAGAAAGGCGGGGCACAGAGGACCAATGACTTGCTCCAGGTCATACAATTAAACAGCACAGGATAAGAGTCTGCTGGACCAAACACCCAGCACTCTCCCTAAGTTAACACAATGCCTCAATTAAACTTCTGGCCTCTCTGTCCCTGGCCCTGTTTGAGACCCTCGTCATTCCCACCAAAAACCATGAGTGCTCCAAAATTAAAGCAGCAACTTCAGGTGTGACAGTAGATGGGTAGATGAGAGCTAGTTTATCTAGCAGAAAGGGTGACATGGAAAGTAACTTTATCACTATGGGATTAATGTCAGGTCCCAGAGATTCACCCCCATCTTTGTTTCTCATGTGACTCACTCTGAGTTAGTAACAGTAGTCCTAGTGGAGGGAAGTTACAACCTACTGAGAGTCTGCTGAAAAGTGTAAGCTGTAGTAACTGACACTGAGCCTGAATGAACTTGGTAACTGTGAGCTAACAATGGACTTTTATGCTAATAAGTCAATCAGGAAAAACACTGAGATGTAAGCTGAGGAAGGGTGAATCTAAGGTTTTGGAGAAATAAGGAACTTAATAGAAAACACATTTTTAAAAAATGGATCACAGAATGATAGACCATGAAGCCAGCTGCGTGTATGACATCTTTCAAGCTTATAAGAGGTTGCCGCAACAGGACTGTTGAGCGTACTCCATTGAGACCAGTGCTATCCAGGAGAAGCAAGGAGGAAACAGACTACCCAGAGCCGTGTTCACCATTGTCAGATTTTATAATGAAAATTCTGAAAGTTTGGGACGCCATATGGGATTGTCTGTTTTTTTAATCATTCAAGTGAGGACATAAAAACAAGGGAGAAATCAATGTTTAACGGAAAAAAATTCACACAAATTTGAGATAAAATGTAATTTGTTTTTCCAAATTATTACCTCAATTGCAAAAAGAATATGAATACATTAAAATGTAAATTACGTGTAGGGAGCATGATACATAAAATTAAGTGACATGTGACACGTTAACGATACTTTTGCAAATATTTTCCGTAGGGGTTAATGTTTCTAAAATGTGGAATAAATTACAAAGCAATATAAAAAACATTAACAGCCCATGGAAATATGGGCAAAGTTCTTGAATGGAAAAAAAAATCGCAAAATATCACTGAAAATTGAATGTTTCCATTCATCAAAAAAGAAAGGATCGCCATTTTGAAAAAGACATTCTAACGTCAAAAAGGTGACCTCTCAATCTCAAAAGGTAAAGAGCAGACCTTTAAATATGCATAGCTTTATGAAAATTCACTCATTTTTCTCCTTTCACCAAGAACCAACTGCTGGACCCAGTATATGCAACAGTATTTGAGCCACTGACTTAGAAAATTCTGAGTACATAGATAAGCCTGGAGGGCCCTAATCTGCATAAACACCCAGGGATTGCTGGGATATCAGCGGAGGCCATCAGGGATGCATTTCTTTGATGGCCCTGGAGCATCCAGAGAGAAAGAACAAGAAGACTCTGGGACTACCTGACTGAAGGGACTCAACATAAAATGTCAACACCTTGGGTTTTGGGGGAGCCAGTCTATGAACATGGGTGAGAGAATGTTCTACCTTGAGGCCTGATCTATAGGATGCAGGGGCTGACACCCAGATCCCATGGGTTCAAAGTTCTTCAACAAGGAGGGCAAATGGTACAGGACTAGCCTTGTGGCACTTGCGTGTTTTAATCACTAAGAATTGAGGCCATCCGGATAAACAACGTTAAGCCCTGATAACTGCCAGTGGCTGTAGTCCTTCACCCAGATGGTGGCCGTGGCCGCAGTGACTGACACGTGGCAGAGCACAGAGTGTCTGGCGTGGTGACCGAATCAGAGAGGATCCTTGCATAAGGACCTTGCAGAAGACCCCTCCACGTCTCTGAACACAGTGTGCCCACCTGGGGTGACTGAGAACCCTCAAAGGGGTTTAGCTCACACAGCAGAAGCAGGAAGCCCACCTCCTTCCCTCCTGGGGCCTCCCAGGGACCCCACCCCCACCCCCAGGCTCCACCTTGCAGTGGAGGCTGCATTGCAATCTGCAGATGTTGTAGAGTTGCAATAACCTGGATCTGCATTTCTCCACTGACTTCCTCCTTAGGGCCCCAGACCATATAGAGTCCTACCCTCTCGTCACAGCAGTGAGAAATCTGGCAAAACAGTGAAAGGCCTCCGAACCCAGAGTTACCACTCACATGTATTGGACACTCCCATGTGTCAAGCCCTTCTTACAACCCCTGGCGTGGATCATTTCATCCTCACCTCATTGCTCTAAGCTATTTGCTGTCCCCATTTTGCAGTGGGAGACCTCGAGCCTGGAGAAGCTTGGAGAAAACCTCATAAGGTCACAGAGTAAATGGCAAAGCTGAGATTCAAACTTGGGTATGTCTACTCCCTGGTTTGGGCGCACTATACGCTGAGAAAGAGTATCTGGCAAAAAGTTAGAAATGACCTGAATGCACATCAGAAGAGCAATGACCAAAGACATTATGCAATACCCATAATATGTAACTGTATGCAGATAGCGATAAGAAGTGAGCTAGATTTATAGATGTATTCATCTAGAAACTTTGTGTGTTATGTGGTTAGGCAAGAAAAAAAGAAGCTGCCAAAAAACTAGTGTATTGTGCCATTTTTGTTTGATAACATTCCTGCACATGTGAAAGTGTTTGTAGAAGCATAGAAAAGCTATAGAAGCGTATAGTGCAAACTCAACCTTGGATACTCCTGGGAGGTGGGGTTGGAGGGAGAGAGACCTTTTAGCTTATCATTTGAATTGTTAGAACAAGAATATTTAATATAATTTAAAAGGAAGAAGACCCTTGCTTTTGTGTACTTTGAGCACACAGTTAAGAGTTGAGTAAATGTTTGCTGAATTGAATGAAACTTTGCCAGTTGAACCCTCTCCATCCCCTGGACCCCCACCAGTTAGGCAGGCTGCCCAGAGCAGGAATATGGAGTCTGTGTTTCCAAAGATAAAGGCTAGGGCACTGATAGGGAGAAGGAGCAGCCGTACCTGCGAAATCCAGCTCTCCCAATACCCAGGCCTCGACGCTGTTGGGAGGTGCTACAACTGATCAGATGTTTAGCTGACTGCTGGGTTTTGCATTTCAGGGCAGCACAAGCCTATCAGCAGCCCCATAACCCAATAATGGCCACGCACCCAGCCAAAACTTCCCCGTGCAAAAGGGGGCTGCCAAGCCTCGTTGGCTGCATTACTGCCTCTTTTTAGAAAAATCACCGGCAGCATGAAATCTTCAGTCTATTAATAGAGATCTCCTGCGCTCTGATAATAGCAGCTCAAAAAAAGAGAGCGGCGATCTGCGTTCTTCTGGCTAAAACCAGAGCTTTGTCCCAGTAGCTCAGCCCCTGGCTAACCGGGGGCTGCTGACATTGAAAAGGTGGAGAGCTTTTGCCTTTCAAAGGCATGAACTAGAAAGTTACCCAGTGTTCCCAGGTGTTTTAAAAGCAAGTAAGCATCAAAGACAAATGTGATCAAAATATTTGGCAAGAAAAGCTAAGTATTTCTCCAGGAATTTGAGATGAACTCTGTGCCTAATTGGATCCTACCCACCCATACCAAATCATGACCTTTTTTTGGTAGGTAAAGAGGGACCCAAGTAATCCAGCAACCTTCACAGAAAGTCACATGACAGCCAAGGCCACATCTTAGAGCAACCTCACCACAGGTGTGAACACTCCATCCTACACCCATAGCATCCCAGCTCCTCCTTCCCAACAAGCAAGGAGGAATCAATTCAATACGGAGCTTCACTTGCCTTGCTGACACAGTGTGGTGTCTGGGACTGATCCCTGGATTTCCTGTAAGTGGAAGGTAATAAGCTCACTCCCTCTTGGTAGGACTTAGAAAGGACCCACAAATCTGTGAGCTTAGAGAAGGTGTCGATGAAAACACATTATGCTACTATAGAAAGAAAAAAATCATTTTCTATGGCCATATAGCACTTTATGGCTTTGAAAGCGCTTTGCAGGCTGAATTTCATAACCCTCATACACAGTGCCCCTCCCCAGAGGGGTAGGTGGGGCTGGCCTAATTACCCTTGCTTAATACAGGCTGACACTCTCACACAGCTAGGAACAGGCAGAATCAAGACTAGGAACCTTTCTGTTCCCCAGCCCCATGCTCTTTCTGCAAGACTTAGAGAGCGAAGTGTAGAAAACCTCTCTAGAGTTGCTCTACCTGTGACACCTTTGCCCTGCCCAAGAGTGAGAAATTCCACCAGCCACAGCAATCCAGCAGCAAACTGGGGTGCTCTCCATAAGGGCCAATCCTGTCTTTTCATCATGGATTCGTGTAAACCTTCAGCCCATGTGGAAATCTCAGCTGGAATGGAAATTCACCCATGTTCACCATCTCCCCAAAACATACCCCACCCCACCCCACATACAGCCCCATCACACCTGAACATCTGCTTCTGTACATCAGTGTCTGGAAATAGCTCCTGCCATCAGCTGAGTTTTCTGGGAAGCTCCTTCCATAACTTGATATATCAGCCATGTCCCACTATGAAAGGGAAAAAATGCCCATGAAACTGTGGAGAATCTGGAAGCAGTGCCATTTTATGGTGAGAGAGATTTTAAATAGCTTTTACTCCTCAATTTCATGTTGCTTAGGGTTATGTTAAAATTAGTATATCCAGGAAATAGCAGCAAGGAAAGGTGGCCCAGAAACCCTTTTAGATAGCAAGGAGAACCCTGGCCTGCTTTTCATTTTGTGCATGTGGATAAGCTATAAAGTGAACGGTAATTGACAAAATCTTCATTTCCCTACTATCTTTTCTTGCTTGTGCCTGGCAGCCCTCAGTGAGTAAGGCTGATGTGGGGCCTCTCTGAGGCACCGCGCACCTCCAGCCCTTCTTTCTAAGTTGCATTGTCCTTGCTTCCTCAACTGTTCCAAATGGGTTTTTCATGCCTGGACCTCAAGGACTGCATTCATCACACACTCCAGGTCAAGATAGATGGTCATCATTGTTGTGTGCAAGCCCCCCCCTCCGCCCAGTTTTCATCTCCCCCCTCCTTGCTCCTACCTATAGGGACCCACTGAAATATCCTTACACACATACCCTTCTATTTTATAAGAGTGGTATCACATTTTAAATCATCACTTTTTCACTCAGCTCTGGTGTGGTTTTTTTTTTACAGTCTTGCCCTAAATGTAAATTTCTGACAATCACAGGGTGTCTGCTATATTCACCTGCCATATCCTGGCTCTTCCACTTAGTAGCTGTGTGACCTTGGGCAAATTCCTTACCTGCTCTGAGCCTCGGTTTCCAAACATAAGAAATGAGATACTAAGAGTAAGTATCTTTGGGTTATAAGAATTAAATGGGTTTTTGGTGTATCTGAAGAGCTTTGAAACATGCTTGACACATAGCATCTGTTTAAAAAAGCTAGCTGGGTCACCTGGGTGGCTCAGTGGGTTAAGCCTCTGCCTTCAGCTCAGGTCATGATCTCAGGGTTCTGACATGGAGCCCGCATCAGGCTCTCTGCTCAGCAGGAAGTCTGCTTCCCGCTCTCTCTCTCTCTCTCTCTCTCTGCCTGCCTCTCGGCCTACTTGTGTTCTCTGTCTGTCAAATAAATAAATAAAAATCTTTTAAAAAAAAATGCTAACTAATAATAATGTTACTATTATTAACTAGTTCCCCATTTCTCCAGTGTAGGGTATGTTGATGAGACAGCTCTCTGATACCCTAAACAATGCCTTAAAGGCCATCCTTACACATGTTTTCTCCTAGAACTGTGTTAAAAGGAACTTATAAAATAGAGATCTAACCATAACAATTAATACTATAATTGTATAGTATTAATTGTATAGTATGAATACTATATTAATACTATAATTGTATAGTATTGTTATGTATATATGTATAGTATTAATTGCATAACAATTAATACTATAACAATATGTATAGAATTAATTGTATAACAATTAATACTATAACAATGAAAGATGCTAACATGGTTGGGTGGATGTAGAGAGACTGTCCTCTGAACCTAGTGCCATGAAATTGGAAATTACTGATAAAGATGTAGCTTTAAAAATCTGGAAATAATTCCTATTTTTAAAAAGAATCCATATAAAAAATACAAAACAGTGATGAACCATAATGAAAGCACTATGAGTTGAAATTTGAGAGACATAGCTAAAGCAATACTTAGAGGAAACTGTGTAGCTTTAAATAATGCATTTGTCGCCCAAACAGAAAAACTGAAAGCATGAGTCAAGCATTCAGTTCAGGTACTTAGGAGAAAAAAAAGCAACAGAATTACAAGATACAAATAATATAAAATAAAATAATAAAGTCAAAGACATAAATAAATGAAATAGAGAACAGCAACAACAATGATTAACAAAACTAAAGCTCATTCCCTGTAAAGCAAATCTCTGGCAAAAATAATTAAAAATAAATGACATGTGAACAAAGCGAAAGCTTGGAAAGGGAAAATAACTGCCCAAGCAATTGATTAAAAATGTCAAAAGACTATTGAGACTTTGAAAATGTTACTCTGTCTTCCTCCTGAAACCAGTGTTTCTATTGAGAAGATGGATGTCAATTTAGTTCTTATTCTTTTGTAGGTTATTTTTTTTTCGTCTCTGAAAGTTTTGATGTTCTTAAATTTCACCACTGACATGTCTAGTGATGACTTATTATTTTTCATATTTTTACCTATATCACCCACCATTCTAAATAAATTGTCCAGTTCTTCATAACTGCTTATTTCTACTTATTTCCTTGGAGGTGTAATGTTTGTTTTAAATTCTTGTTCACTTGCTACACTCAGCCTGCCCAGTTCCAGCACAGCATACTCAAGGTGTTAAACCTTTTCCTCTAGTGATTACTCTCTTTGGACATCTGATAATTTCCCCTGGAATTTAGCATTTACTTAAGACTATCGACTAACCTGTTGGTTAATACAAACTCAGGGAAGAAATGGGATCCTCGTGGTCCTGCTGGTGAACCAGAGGGAGGAGAGCCTTGCTTCAGAGCACAAAGTCTCAAGCAGGACCTGAAGTCTGGGTTCAGATTGCTCCTTCCCAACCCAGCCAGGAGACCCTGCCCCTGGAGGACTCTCCCTGGGTACTTCTCTTTTAAGAGTTGCTTCTTTCTTTGGCTGATTATCCAGCCTACTACCCTCGGTGACTGGGGAGGAGGGAAGGCCAGTCTCAGGGGGATTAACAACCGCCTTTACCTTTCACCTTCGCACTAACCTAGTCTGGCTTATCTTTGTCCTAATGGTCACCTCCCTTTTCTTGCTGGACCCTGGGTGGGGCTTGCTGTTTTCACACTTCAAGGCAAAGTCGAAGACAATGACTCAGCCAGAGCAACAAGGAGGAGAGAATGTGACTCATCTGAAAGAGGCGTCAGTGGCATTTGACCTACCTCCTCTATCTAACCATCATTTCCAACTTCTTCCCCACTGACACCCAATTTCCTAATGTCTCCTCCAGAATTTCTCGGACCCACTTACCTCTCTCTGGCTTCTCCAGCATCTCCAGGTTGGTTTTGGATAGGGGGACAGCATCAATCCCACTTGACCATTTCTTCTGGGAATGGAATGGTTTCTTTCCACCTACTGATTCAGTGTTCCTGCTCTATTTCTGATCTGTTTCCATACCCTCACCACCATACTTCATGGCTGAATTACTTTAAACAAAACAAAGCAAACAAACCAAAAAAAAAAAAAAAAAAAAAAGAATTCTTTCCTGGAATTAGAAACCCATAAAGATGAGAGCCTAAAATGGAAGGCCAACTAGGCCTTGAGCCCTGCAGACCCCTTGTCAGACAAGCCCTTCTTACCCTTTCTATTACCTCTTCCCAGCCCCACACAGCCCCCTGGGCAGTTTCCCTCCCTGCAGCCCTTCCTACCTCCTTGCTTCCAGGTCTTTTTCCCAGAATGCTCTCTATTGTCTTGGGATTAGGTACAGATGCATGTCACCTCCTTTGCATTCTGACCCTATTTCCATTTTTCCCCTGGACTAGAATATATTAGTTCGAACAGTTATTTCAAAGCCTTTCCATTCTGCACCAACAAGACGGTAAGGTCTGTGAGAGCAGGTCTTACTCTACAGTTGGCCACTATGTTGGAAGAAGCATCATAATCCAGAAACACCTCAACAAACTAGACTGATGATGGGCTGACCTTTGCTTTCTTTAAGATAGAAAGTGAAACCAAAGGAAAACCAGGAGCCCCAACGGGTAGTGGGACCTACCACTAACGTCCCTCTCATCTCTGACAGCACCATCATAGCACTGTAAGGCCCTTGCCCAAAGGCCCCTTCAACCTGGGCCTTCTGCTTCAACTGGGAGCCCTTTTCGGGAACCCTGAGGATGCCACATCCCCTCATGACCCATGCTAAGGACACCCACCCCATAGGCTGTGAAGAAAGCTTCTGCATCCTTTAAACTGTGCAGCCCATTCCAGGCTCCAACAAAAGTCCTGCTCCTTTAATGCCCACACAACCTGCCAAGAGCATTCTCTACCTCTCCTGGTTGTTGCCAGCTAACAACCTACTGCTCACTTTCATTTCTCCTGGTTGCTTCCCAAGTACGTCAATATGCTCGAGCCTCCCTCCTCTGCCACCACACCAGCAAGCTCCCCTGAGTGCAACCCCATGCCTCACCTCCTCCTAAGAGACAGGCTTCTTGACTGATGGAATAGGCTGCTCACTCACCCCTATTTCCTACCTAACTGTTGGCTCAGACCATCCAGGGAAATGGTTCTTGCCAATATCACTGGTGACCTTGACTGTGGTCATTTTTAATCTTGCTTGACCGCAGCCTTTGACACTATGCATCTCTACTTCTTGAAGCTTGACCTTTCTTTGACCTCTGGGACACCACTCACTGGTTTGTAATCCTCTGTGGTCTGCTCTCCACCCCCAACCCTTAAAGAGGAGTGTTGCCCAAATCCCAAACTCAGCCTTGCCCCTCTCTAATTCCTTGATCCTGACCTCCCAAGCTCCCCATCATGGCGAATGACCTCAGATTCAGAGGCCTCTGCCTTGTGGAGTCTTCCTGAGTCATTGCTCTTCCCTAGGACCCACATTCGATGGGTCACCAAGAGCTCGCAATTCTACCTTCATGCCCCTCTCTGATATCCACCCTCTCTCGCTGTGCCCAAGGTTACTTCTTTGATCAGGCCCCCTCCTTGTCCAACTGAACCACTGCTGGGACTTCACCACTGGTCCCTCTAACATGCAGGCAAGGGGATATTTCTAGAATAAAAATCTATGCCAGTCCTTTGTTTAAGGCCACCTAATGACATTGAAATCATATCTAAATTCCTTCTCATGGTGCACAGGGCCCTGCAAGACTGGACATTCTTAGTCTTGAAGGTTTCAAGTCTCTGACTCATTTCATCCCTCGAGAGTTGGACAGTCCCATCTCCAGGACACTCCCTGGCTAGGAACTCTTCCCTCATGCTCCAGGAGGCCACCTGGGCTCTCCACTCTCCAATGTTTCTGATGTTATGTTATAGAAGGCTATAAAGTCCTTATCTTTTCCTCCTGTATTTTTCCATGCATATTATAGTGCCTGAACCCTAGCAATTGCTCCAGTAATATTAGGTAGATGGGTGCATGGGTGAATGAGTGTCCTATCCCGCCTCAAGTATATTATACTACAGCTAGTTCTTGGTGCCAGACTGGAAAGGTTTAGATGATGTCAACCGGTGCAATGGAGTGACTTAAAACATGTCACTTGACAAATTTAAAAGGGATAGGGAGTAGGGTAAGGGAAAGAGACCTAATGTTTATTGGGTATTACTGATGGCTTCCTAGTGAGCACTTTTTTAAAAAATGTTGTCTCATTCAAACTCTCTAAGAATAATCTGAAATCAATACTATTTTCATTTTATATATGGAGAAATAAGGCATAGAAATATTTACTGGCTGAGGCTACCCAACTAAGTGGCAAAGCCCAGATTTAAACACAGGTCTCTGATTCCAAAACCCATGCTATCTCCATGACAATTTTGCCCAAGGACTCTTGGTAACAGCAAAAGTCAGAATGCAGGGGGAGGAAGACTACTGTCTTGGTCCTGGTGAGAGATGCCAACGTGGGGATGGTGAGGTGGGCGTGGATTTTAGAGGCTCCTCTGAGGACCGTTTCACAATCTGACGTCCAGATGAGACCAGAGGAGCAAGTGTGACTTCTGGGGCAAGTGGATGGACAAAGGAGTCACTGCAGAGGGGGATTTGGTTCCCACGGCCTTTAGGATGACGTAGGAGGAAGGCAGTCTCCTGCTCTCTGCAAAGAATGGCTTCCTGGCCAGGAGGAAAGGGACTGCTTGCAGAAGTGCAGATGCTTATTGCCCCCTGGCAAGGGTGGTGGACAGTGAGGTATAAGCATCAACAAGAGATGACTGGGCTGGAAAATTTCCGCAGGCGCATCCTTCTGGCTGGTCCAGGGTCTGATTCACTCCAACGGGTGTTGAATGGGCAACAAAAACAATACTTCTTCTTTAGCTTGTCCTCAACCTACCTAAAGGTAACAAGGATGGTGGGGGAGTGGGGTGGAGGTGGTTAACGCAGTTTGAGAGGACGGATGAATCTCAAAGCTGGACTACCAGAGCTCAGGCAAATCTGGCCACCTTCACATGCTCTGTGTGGCTGACCCCAACAACATGCTCTATATCCTCTGGCCTTGTGCTTGGAAGGAAACATACGAACTTTCATATTAGCTTCCTTTAAATTCAATCAAATAAATGTATTTGGTTAAAATGGAATGTTTTTGGAACAGCTTCTAGGGTTCTTGTTTTTGCTGGGGTTTTTTGTTTGTATTTTTAAGCAATTGAATCGCCCTTCTTTGCCCCCTAGCATTTTGATGGTCTGGCGTCTGGGATCCAGGGACAGTGTGACTTGGCCCTGGAGTTCCCATCAATGTGGTTTGAGATAATCGTAGGTGGCCAGTTAATTTCCAGGTAGGACAACCCGTGACCTGCTCCTCCAGCTTTCCTTGCTTACTGCAATTCCACGGAGGCATCCCCCTGAGGCAGTAGGATATTTGTCCAGGGACCCATGGGAACAGCAGTGTTTGCTCTTTGTAATGGATGAGAAGGGCGAGAATGGCTGTGGTCCCAACCCTTGAACTTCAGCCCAGCCTCTGACTCCTCAGAGGCCTAGGGGGAAAAAGAGAGCCACCAAAGACTAGCTGGTTAGAAATGAGCTTGGCAATCATTGATATTTCCTCCCTCATTTTACAGGTGAGCAAACCCAAGCCCCAGGAGCTAAAGGGAGTGCTGGCAATGGGCTGCTCCACTACTCCAGAGCCCCAGCTCAGACCCTGTCTCCCCACAGCCCCACCTGACCCTCTGCCTCCAAAGAATCGGGAAACTCAGGAACTAGAAGAAAAAGCAGGAAGGACGGATACCACATTGCCCCAAGCAAGCACCTACCCCAGCAGCAGGCTGGCAAGTGGTAGCATTTCCCTGCAGAAGCGCAGATAGATCAGGCAAACTCCCCTCTGTGGCAGTCTTGGCCTGGGTTGGCTTGGTTATTGCACTGAGTTCTTTGTGAGGGTAATGGCTCTGCTCTCACATACGTCTGCCTGACAACTTGCTCTTTCAGATATAAGAAAAAAATTAAGCACTGTAATTTAAGTGTTGTGCCTTCAAAGTGCCTCCTTCCCAGAAATGGCAGTTAAGGGGGATGGGTCCCCTGGGTGGGGACCAACAGCATATCTTTTCTATCCCCAGGGGCTTGTGCCTGAATGTTTTCCAAAGTGGAGGAAACAACAGCTTTGGGGCCAGACCAGACCAGTTAACTTGAAAAATTGCCTAGAGCCTGGCCTCCTGCTGCCCTGGTACCTGCTTTCTGAAGATGACGGGTGGAACCAACAGACATGAGCTCAGGGATCATCTCTGGGCAGGGTGGGGAAGGCTGGGGGGCAAACTTCTTGGAGGGGTGTCCCCTCAAGTGAAGTCCAGACCACCACAGGTTTCCATCACCAGAGGAAGCCTGGAACCACGGCTTGTGGGGTGTCTGTCCAGCCTTCTGCACTGCCAGAGAAAATGACACCGGAGGTTGCCAAAACCGGAACGTCAATGTCTGTTCCTCAACGCTAACAGTCTATTGAAAATGGACCTATGCCTTTCTCCATCTTTTTTGCACAATTATGTTTTTAAGCTAAATTTAAGACATCGAGGAGGAGGAGTGGGAGGGCTCACTATTGGTAAGATGAGGAGAATGTCTTAGATGTTCCTCGTCCTTTACAAAGCTTATTCACCATATCTCATCCCCTCAATGACATGCCTGATTCTGGATATGGTTTTCACCATTATAATTTCAGCTTTTGTTTTAAACCACGGGTGCAGTAGACCCTATTATCCCAGACCCAAACCATCTCCACTCCCCCAACTGAGATGTGCTCTACCTTCACTGAAGTCCTATCTGTTCGTTCCCAGCCAAGCTGTGAAGTAGGTGAGTTTTTGAGTTAAGCCTCAGTTCCAGAAACTGACTGGCCAACTAAACATGAATGGAATTCACTGAGAGGTGATCGGGCAGCTCGCAGCACTGACTAGAAGGCACAGAAGAAAGGCAGCAAGTTCATGTTGCAAGGAGTCTAGTCTAGACCCGCTGAGGCCACCTCCACTGTCAGTGTCACCGCTACTCCATCGCCTCTACAGGAACAATTCTCAACTGTGCCTCAGCCTCCACGTTATTCTCAGGGTACAAAGACCCAAGCAGGAGGACCTCTCTCCTTCACTGCCAGGGGCTGGTCACAGTATACAGCTTTTTCATTTTCCCAGTGTGGTGCATACCTTCTGTCCCACAGAGGCTCATCCAATAGAGGATTTTCCCAAAATAAGAAGGTAGTTCATATGCTGTGCAGCCGAAAAAAGGAAAAAAAAAGACATCTACACAGTAGGACAGCTGTCATCCCCATTTCACAAATGAGGAAACCAAGGCTCACAGCCTCATTACTTTAAGTGACTCGCTCATTGTCACGTAGCCAGTAAGAAATGTCAAGTCCCTTAAGGGTGACTGTGCTTTGCTCACAAGTGAGGACATACTGTCTGGAGAGAGAAGGCTTTGAGTTTGCACTCTTGCTTTGAGAGATCCTACCCACCTTTGAGTCTGACAACAGTGCTCTGTAGGTTGAGAAAACCCCATACAAAGGCAACACTTCAACTCCGGCAAATAGCTTGGTACAGCCCAGACCTAGGTTCTAAGCCTTCCTCTCTCTCTCTCCCTACTCATTTCTTTGATCTTGCTCTGCTCCCTCTGGCCCAATAGGATGAGCTCAGGGAACACAAGTTCATTCTGGAACTTGGAGTAGAATTTGAAGCAGAGCAGTGGAGGGTCTGGAGAGATAGCAGGAGTCTTGTGGTAAGATGCCTGGGCTTTACCTTGAGGCTACTGGGAGCCTTGGCAGGGTTTTCAGCAAGAGAGAGACCTGAAAAAAATTTTAGGAATAGGGGAGTGGGTAGGAAAGAATAAGAGAGGATATGGAGAGACAATTAGTAGGCTGATATGGTAGACAGGTGACCAGAATGGGGATGGAGAGAAGTGGGGGAGGGAGGCTTTAAGAAATGTTAAACAGAGGGAATGAAAAGGTCTTGGTGATTGAGTAAATACGTCGGTAGGGAGAGAGCAAAAGGGAAAAGCTGAACTGTTCAGGCAACCTAGTGGCCGGTGGGGCCATTCTCCAAGAGAGACAACACTGGTGGATGAGCAGGCAAAAGCAAGACAGGAGGCTCCAGGGGCTGAGGACCCAGGAGGTTTTGAAGCGGAAAGCTCAAATACAGCCTCTTGGTTGGTCAGTGTGGATCACGCCCCTTCCCATCTCCCCCGGCCTGGATCTGGAGGCTTCGACCAATCAGCTTCAGCTCTCCTCGATGGCCATTGAAAGGCCAGTAAAGCAAGCCAAGTGAAAATTCCTTGCAGGTAGCAGCGCTATGCTGGGAGACCTATCTCCTGTCGGCTCTGCGGTAAACTAGTTTAGTGACCTTGAGCAAATCACTTGTCCTCCCTGGGTCTTGGTTTCCTGGCCATCACTAACACTCCAGGGTTTGTGGAAGAGTCTTTGAGGAGGTGAAGTGCTATGTAAATGTTTACTGCTAATAACAAATCGTCCGCAGAACGTCCGTGTATTGCCTGGGCAACCCAACGCCTTTAAAAGTCTTAAGTGGCTCTTGTTCTGATTTATCACATTCTATGCATTTAACTCCCAGAACAAATTTAGCCCTCAAAATATCTTGGTACATTTTCTACCCACCCCTTAACATTTAACTCCTCCATCTTCCATACCACTTCTCCATTTCTGCATCACCTGTTCCGCCAGCACACCCTCATCCTTTTCCTCTTCACACAAGGAGCCCAGCCCCACCCACCCTTCCTCCAGAGGAGACAAAAGCCACCAGGGACATAGCTTCACTGGGTCTGCGCCAGCCACCTCCAGAAAGAGAAACTGGCAGGGCATCGGAACAAAAGGGAACACGTGCAGGGGAGGAAAGGGGAAGTTAGGACCCAGTGAAGGGAGGGGCAAGGGAGTTAGATTTTTTTTATTATTAAGATTTTATTTATTTATTTGACACAGAGAGAGAGAGATCACAAGGAGGCAGAGAGGCAGGCAGAGAGAGAGAGGGGAAGCAGGCTCTCCACTGAGCAGAGAGCCTAATGTGGGGCTCAATCCCAGGACCCTGAAATCATGACCTGAGCCGAAGGCAGAGGCTTAACCCACTGAGTCACCCAGGTGCCCCTAGATTTTTTTTTAATAGACTCCATGTCCAGCCCAATGCAGGGATTGAACCCACGACCCCGAGATCAAGACCTGAGCTAAGATCAAGAGTCGGATGCTTAACTGACTGAGCCACCCAGATGCCCCAGGAAGTTAGATTCAAACTCAGCAATTAGAGTACCTTCCCCCCATACCTGCTACACACGTACACACACACTGTGAGCTTAAAGCAGCAGGATCTGGGAAAGGTCTCCACAGGATGCCGATTTCAGCAGACATTCCAAGCCTCTCCAGTCTTTGGCTGGAGCACTGGCATCCCCAGCAGAGGTCTGGAGTTCCAGCTCACCCTACTGCTCACTGGGACCAGCTGCTCAGCAAGGAACCAAAGCTGGCACTGTCAGAGTATTTGCCTTAGCCACACTCAGTTCACACCACCTTCTGAAATCAACATGGCCTCTATAACGTCCAGCACTGCCAAGATCTTAAACACAGGGTTATAGAATGCACAGGCAGAGTGGTAGAAGTTCAACAACCCCTCATTCACTGATGGCCAAATTTGATGTGCAAGTTTTTGTTCCAAGGAAACTTCTTTTAAAATGACTTCGTCCAGTATCCCTCATCCTGTCGGGTTATTTGATCTTCCTTCCCTGCCTACTTACCTGTGTCCCCACAGTAGTTCTTCCATTCTAAGGGCCGAGGGGCATTTCAAAGAGTTTGCCATTGAGAAAGGGAGAACTCTGAACCACTGGCTTCCTCTCGCTCAGCTGTGGGCCCCTTCACACCTGGCTGGGAGCGAGATGGGCACGTCCCTTTGAACAGCAGGTGCCAGCATGCTGAGAGCTGATAAGAATAATGATAGAAGCATCTACCGAGCACTTGCTGGGCCCCAGGAACTGTTGTGTCTCACGTGCCTTAGCTCATCTAATCCTCACAACCACCCCGAGCAGTAGATACTGTCCTTACTTTCATTTTCATTTCTTACTTTCATTTTCCAGATGGGGGAAACTGGCCCCAAGTCCCCCAGCTAGTAAGAGCAGAACTGGGATTCAAAACCAGGCAGGCAGCTACATACAGGGCCTCTCTGGAAACAAACCAAGCCCAAGGTTTCTCTCGAGGCAAAAGAAGTCAAATGGGTAGAACTTCCATCTCCTGTTTCCGCCCTTCCTCTTTCCAGGTGCTACTGGGAGCCCCCTTAGTGACAGGAGAGGGGATTCTGCAAACCTCACTGAAGTAAAGTGGGGGCCACAGAGTGGAGTGAACACCTTTGGGTGAAACGCAAGGACTGTGCCCAAGATAATGTGAGCTGGAACCAAATCATCAGCCCCCTTTAAATTATGTGCTGCTACATCTCTGATAAGTATGGTTCATCCTGCCCTAGGGCTTCTTCCTCACCCTCCCCAGACCTGCCCTCAAAACGGAACACTTTGGGTAACCTTCAAAAGCTACTTCCAAAACCCACAGGGACCTTATTTGTTTGTTTGTAAATAACATGAGAAGCAGATGCTCTTCTCCCATCCCCAGCAATTCCTAGAATGAGTTTATGCTGCATGACCAGTTTTCTGAACGGGAACTCCTTTGAGCCTAGCCTCTGAGCATCTGTCCAAACCCCTCAGGGGAGGTAAAGGCAAGATTCCCTCTCTCGCTCAATTCCTATGCTACTGGCTGACATCTGATGGTTACATCAACTGTTTCAAATACCATAGACCACAAATCCTTTCTCCCAATAAACCTCAGTGCTCCAAAGAAGAGACCCCAAAATTTATGAACTTCAAATCTCTCATTCAGACGTCCTTGGTTTATAAATCTCCTAGACTCCCCATTCAATTACACGCCTCTGCTCAAGTTCCTAATGGAAGCCATCAAAAACCTGAGAAACACTGGCTTCACATCAGTATAATAGTTCCCTGATAAGGTTCCCTTTGGAAGTATCCTTCTTCCCCACCCCCCCCCACACATTGGCTAATCGTTATTATTTGACACCGATATTCACATACTGTTTGTTCTCTGCCTAAACTCAGATTCCAGTTCTGTGTTCAGGAGGCGAGCCCACCCCATACCTGAGAACACATGTTCTAACTGCAGAAGCCCATCCCTTTCCAGACGGTACCCCCACCTCTCCAGACCTGGATTCCCATTACATTGCTTCCTCTTCAAATCATCTTCACCTCAAACAGTACAACTTGTTTTTCTCCTTCCAGTATCTGTCTCCTCCCAACCTGGGGTCCTTTTATGTCTTTCTGAAGCCAATGTCAGAATCAAGGGAAGAAAGAAAAGCCAGTAGAAAGCTTTTGCCAGGCTCTGATAATGAGCTCTGTGCTGCCCGCCCCTCTCCTGGCTGCTCACCGAAATTCTTTGTCGGTTCCTTCTAGCTCGGCCCCAGCCTCTCATAGACACATTTCTTTCAACCCGCTTGCCACTTGCTCTGCGAGTATTTACTGAGTGCCCACCTCATGTAGGACACTATGTTCTGTGCCGGGGAAGATGCGAGGGTATGGAGAAGTGATCCCTGCCTTCCAGAATTTACAGTCTCAATAAGCAGGCCTGACAATCAGCAAAAGGAAATGCAAAGCCTAGAGAACCCTTTCCAAACGAGAGGCATGGATTCTACCTGCTGAAGAGGTTGGCAAGTGGCGTTAAACCTGGGAGGGAAGGTAGAATTAGGGTAGGAGAAGGGGAGTGGGAAGGAGGCTCTCCAAAGGGACTGTGTGAGCAAAGGCACAAACCTACTGGAAGGCAGTAAGTTCCCCAGCATGGAATGGCCAGAACAGGGTCATCGGAGTTTAGAGCAATTGTACAAAAGGCCAGAGAAGTATATGGCAGTAGGGAGACCGGGGCAGACTGAGCAGGCTTTCAAATGCAAAGCTTAAAAATGTGTCTCGTAGACAGGGCCGAGCCCTGTTGAAGCTAACTGCTCACCAACAAAATCAAAGCCAGAAGAAAGGTGACAAGGCCTCCCATTGACAGCCACGGTCCTCTGCCTGGGAATCGACAGCAATTCCAGCTGAGCCAAGCCGACTTCATGGCTTTCAGCCCTGGCCCAAGGCTAGGGTCCGAGCCGTCAGGGAGAGCCACCTGTGACTTCCGGCAGCCCACTGTTACTCGACAAAGTCCTCTGGAAAGAGCTCACACCCCTCCAGCAGACCCAGCTCCTGACCTGTGCTGCCTCCGGGGCTTCGATTTCTTCATCTGAACCATGAGGGGTTTAAATAAGATGAGCTAAGACCCTCCCAGCTTGAAAGCGCTATCTTGCCATCTCTCTGGAGCCCCGACTTCCTTCCTCTATGATTCTAGGGTTTCATTTTTCCCTCTAGTGTTCTTCCTTCCTCTGCCCACTGTTTTCTGACCATTGTCTTTCTCCAAAACAGCATTTTTTTTTAAATATGAAAAAACTCTGTTATCATAGAAAGTTTGGAAAATGCAGAAAGGCAGAGAGACAATGTGAAGTCATCTATAAACCAGTCATCTGGAGAGAAACACCGTTAACAACTTGACCTATATCCCTATTCACATACTTATATTTTTAACCAAGTTAGCACACAACACATACTGTTTTAAAAATTGCTTTTCTTTTCACACACACACACACACACACACACACACACTCATATGTGTTTGAGAATTCCATTTCTGTTATTGATTGATTGGGTTGGACTTGGACCAACTCTGGCAACTAGAAAAACTGGAGAGCATAAAACAAAATCTGAAAGCATGTGAAAGATGATCGAGGCAGTGAAATTTTATGGTGCTATCATCTCAAAGAGGAAGGAAATCAAGAGAAAGGAACTCAGAATGTGGGGCCTCAAGGCAATAGCTAGAGTTTTTCAACAAAAGCAGTGATGGAGAGGCTGAGAAATCAATGAGCTTTCAGCAGTCTTGTGGAGTCAGTACAACCCAAATGTAGTCCAGGGTCCACTAAGAAGGAGGGGGCCTGGTAAACACCCCAGGAATTCAGAGGGGACCCCAAAGGGCAATGCTTTGATGACAAAGACAGAAGCCCAGCTTTGAACCATGTCAATTCCTGATGAAGTCAAAGTGACCTACCCCCAGATTAGCTAACAGCCAGCAACAAGCCTATAGCTCCCCTGGAGGAAGAGAACAACACCCAGAACCTCAATTTGGCTCTGTAATTTTTCAAAACAAAGTGTGAGGCATTCAGAAACACGTATATGGTAATGAGGCCTGGAGGACTTTCAGTACCGGTAGGATGGAAAGCTGTGGCAGACCGATGCCCCACAGAGTGCAATTAGAAAAGCAGATAAAATGCAAACATCTTGTTTAAAGGCATCATAGAGCCTGTGGGCCAATGAGGACATTACAGGATATGATTCCAGGGAGGGGAGAGCTGCAGAGAGGAAGTTGCTGACCTGCGGCTACTGCTGCTCTGGGGGCCTTTGTCAAGTCTGTGGAAATAGCTGAGAATACTTTTCCCAGGTGGTGGTCACTGCCAGGAGACCAAGAAACCATCAGAGCTCCAGAAGTCTCACGGACTTCCAGTGACAAAAATTGGAGATCTGAGGACCCTCAAATATGTCTGATTTTTGCCACAATACATTTGCCAAATTCTAGAACTGCAGAGGGCCAGAGTCTAAAATTCCCAGCAAGGATTTCTGGCAGTTTCACAGTGCTGAGGAGACAAAGATTAGATGTGGGGGAAAAGGCCCCAGTAAACATTCCAGAGACTCACTTGGAAATCTTGGAGTTCTAAGCCTGAAGGCCAGGAACAAACCAGGGGTAGACTGAGTCTTACCAAACCATAGCAACAGCCTTGACTCTTGACTCAGCTAATCCCTGGAGAGAGCCAGGAGATCAGATCCTGCCTCAGAAAGGAAAGGCAAACCCTTCCTAATGTTGATTACAACTTCTGGAATCTCTAAAAACTGTTACACATAACAGTCCAGAATTCAGTCAATTATAAGACACGCCAAGAAGTAGGACCACGGCACCAAACACCATGAATAAAAACAAATGAGAGAAACAGACCGAGAGTTACCCAGATGCTGTAGTTAACCAACATAGACCACAAAATAAATATGATTTGAGTCTTTAAGGAAAAAGAACAGAAGATGATGAAAATAAATGAAAGGATAAAGATTTTCACCTGAGAACTAGAATCTATTTTTAATAGAATCAAATAGAAATTCTGGAACTAAAAAATAAAACACCTGAAATTATGAACTTAATCTCTTGACATGAGGAACTCAACAAACTTTTTAAGAGCAATTTGGACAAGCAATTTAGAGAAGATTGAGGTTATGAGTATAGAGACACAGCAATAGAAAATATCCAAACAAGATAATTGTTTTTTAAAGTAGTCTCCACATCCAGCATGGAGCCCAACATGGGGCACGAGCCCATGACCTTGAGTTCAAGACCTGAGCTGAGATCAAAAGTCAGAAGCTCAACTGACTGAGCCACTCTGGTACCCCCAAACAAGATAATTTTTAAAATGGAAAATATGCAAAAGAGGATAAAACACTGGGAGCTGTGGTCAAAAGAGTTAACATACATGACAAGTTAGTCCCATGATGAAAAAGAAGAAATAATTTTTGAAAAGATAATGTCCAAGAATTAATAAAGAGTGTCAACTCACAGATTCAAGAACATATTTGAATCCTATTAATAAAACCATCCCTAGGAGCACTGCAGGAAAACTACAGAAAACAAAAGAGGAAAAAATCTTAAAAGCATTAGACACCTTATCTTCAAAGGAGCAACAATAAAACTTTTATCTGACTTCCCACAGAGATGATGGAAGCCACAAGACAATGGAATGCAAGCCTGAAAGTGCTGAAGTGAAGTGAACTGCTAGCCCAGAAATCTACACAGACCAAAACTAGTCCTCAAAAACGAAAATAAAGACATTTTTAGACAAATAAAAATGGTGAATTTGTTACCATAGGGCCTGTCTTAAATGATATCTAAAAGGAGTTTATTCAAGCGAAAGAAAGATGATCCCAGATGAAAATATAGAAATGTATGGAGGACAGAAGAATAACAGAAGAGGTAAAAATGTGGGAAGACAAATGAATATTGACTTCACAAGATAAAATAACATGAATGTATCATAGGGTTTAACATATATATATAGAATTAAAATGCATGAAGACAATGTAAAAGGTAGAAGAATGAATGTAGATAAAATATTCCAAGGTCTAGCATTTTTAAGGATGTGGCGAAAATAATAGTTTCTGTTAGACTGTAAGTCAAAGCTGTACATTTTCTAGCCAACCACTAAATCCTATATTGGATTTAGAATGCATAAAGAATAAAAGAATAAAGAATGCATAACCACCAAGTTAATACAGGGGAAAAAATGAAATGCTCAAATATTTACTTGCTCAGAAAGATGACATACAAGGAGAGAAAAAAGACCATTAACACAGGTAGGTCAAATAGAAAGCGACTATAGTAAATGGTAGATAAGAACCCAGGAATCTCAGTAACTGCATTACATGTAAGTGGGCAGAGTAGTAAATATTAATAGGTTAATTGAAAATACAAATGTACGAAAGTTGTAAAAATGGATTTTCAAAATCCAGCTATATGTCGCTTACAAGAAGTACTCTTTATGTATGAGTACACAGAAAGGAAGTAAATAAAAGAGCTGAAAAGATATGCAGGCACTAACCAAAGGAAAGCTAGGGCGGCTATTCTAATAGTAGAGAGAGAAGACTTTACAGCAAAAACAATACTTGGTGAAGATTTATTTAATTATAAAGGAGTCAACTCACTAGAAAGCCAACACAATTCTGAATTCATATGCATGCAATAACATAGCTTTAAAATATTTAAGGCAAAAATTGACAGAATTAAAAGGAGAAACAACAAATCCACACTCACAGTGAAGCTGATACATCTCTCTCTACAGCTAATAACAGACCAAAAAAAAAAAAAAAAAAAGTCAGTAAGGAAAGAGAAGATTTGAACAACATAATTAACAAATGAGCTAACTGGCAAATGTAGAACACCATGTTTCCTTTTATATAATGCTCAAAAACAGGCCAGATGATGTTATTAGAAATATGATGGTGACTACTTTGGGAGAGGAAAAAAAGCACAGAGTTGTTGGAAGTGGGCATGACAGAGTTTCTGGGGTACAAGCAATGCGATTTCTTGACCTGGGTGATAGTTAGATGGGTATGTTCACTGAGAGATGACTCATGGAACTGGTATAACTCAGTGAAAAAAAGTTTATTAAATATAGCTGTGTAATTGGAACGCTACCTAGAACAATAAAAAATCATGTCATCGCTATCATCAAAATGATTAAATCTTAAAAGTTATGAGTGAAAATAGCACATTACAGGATATTGTAATTTTTATAAATCATAAAAAATGCTTTATAATTTTATGGAGATATATAGAGTAAAAGTGTGATTTCTGGATGGGAGGGTACATACCAATTTCAGGAAAAGAATCACCTCTGGGGAAGTAAGGAAGAGAGGACTATAAGGGGTTTCAACTGTAGCTGTAAACTTTGATTTCTTAAAAAAAAAAAATTTAATGTACTCTTTTTCTTTTAAGATTCTATTTCACAAAGAAGTGGGGAGAGAGAGCACAAGCAGGGGGAAGGGCAGAAGGAGAAGCAGATTCCCCACTCAGCAGGGAGCCCAATGCGGGGCTCGATCCCAGGACCCTGAGATCATGACCTGAGCTGAAGGCAGACACCTAACCAACTGAGCCACCTAGGCACCCCTCTTAAACAGTTCTTAAATAAATATGGCAAAATGTCAACATTTGTTAAATATGGCTAGAGGGGTGTATTTGTTGTGATTTTCTATATAAAATATTTCATAATTTCTGAAAGTTTTAAAAAATGTAAATATGGGGGCACCTGGGTGGCTCAGTGTGCTAAGCCTCTGCCTTCAGCTCAGGTCATGGTCTCAGGGTCCTGGGATGGAGGCCCGCATCAGCTCTCTGCTCAGCAGGGAGCCTGCTTCCCCTCTCTCTCTCTCTGCCTGCCTCTCTGCCTACTTGTGATCTCTCTGTCAAATAAATAAATAAACCTTTAAAAAAATGTAAATATGTTCTTAGGTCAGCAAATATTCTGGAATAGGAATTTTTAATGGCTACAGTTTTTAACTACTATGACTTGTACTCTGACAGTGTTCTTATTTTAAATATTTGTGGTACCTCTAATTTCTTTGGAGACATTCCTAGATGTCCAATTCTTAAGTCAAAGTTTACAAGCGTTCTTAAAGCCTTTAATGCATGACGGTCATCATTAACCTTTACAGAAGGATGGAAACCAAGAAAATCCTTTCTCTCCGGGCCTGGAGTAAAGTCAGAGACCCATTCTCAATCCGACTCACTGGTCCACCGCAGCTGTGCCCATCCCCAAACACTTTTAGCTAATTGTCATAATCTGATTCCGTAATGAGGGTTCTGTTGTTTACCTGGAAGGAGCTAATAAGGAAGGGCCAGCTCAGCTAATCCCCCAGTATCCACACCGCACGTACATAATGAACCTGGACCATCACAGGACCCCAAGATAGTAAGAGAGTGGTTACCCCTCACAGCACAGTGGGGGAGGCCACAGTTGATGACCTTGACTCTGATTGGACTCATCCAAGTACGTCATTCCTCAGAGTTCAGCCCCTCACGTGGTTTCCTGTACATGGCGTCCCCGAAGGCACTGGGGCCCAGCTCCCTCCCACCTTGGCAAACCAGGGGGTCTTCAGCAAAGGATGACTGGTTTTCCTTCACTGAATGCAGTGGAAAGGCAACTGGGAAAACTGGTAGCAGTTTCTCTCTCCACTCCCCCAACTTCCCAATCTGAAAGCTCAGTCCCGGGTTTCTCTGAGCAGCACCATTCCTGGCCCTGCCCCAGCTCCCCAACTCCTGACCTCAAAAACTTTGTGCTCATCTGCTCCTGTGTTTTTGTGGGTTTGAGATCCTGAAGTATGCTGTCCTGGGACAGTTCCCGGTGGGGAGCCCAGGATGCAAACATACTGGGGAACTGTGCTCAGACCGGGTCAGTAAGGAAGCAGCAGGAGCTGGGGGTGAGGGAGTTTGGGGAGCAAGGAGCCCTTGCCGCTAACCTGGTGAGACGGAGCTAGAGCAGAAAGGTGGTAGGGTAGGACAGCCTGAGAGCGCATAGTCCAGGCAGGAAGGTGGGAGCCTGGGCCTCCCGCCTGGGAACAAGCTCATTCCCTCAAAGGAATGGCTGACAACTCTCACCTCGGATGTCCTTCCGTCTCCATTTTTTTTTTTTTTTTAAAGATTTTATTTATTTATTGGACAGACAGAGATCACAAGTAGGCAGAGAGGCAGGCAGAGAGAGAGAGAGAGGAGGAAGCAGGCTCCCTGCTGAGCAGAGAGCCCGATGTGGGACTCGATCCCAGGACCCTGGGATCATGACCTGAGCCGAAAGCAGAGGCTTTAACCCACTGAGCCACCCAGGTTCCCCCGTCTCCATTTTTAACGGGCTTCCTAGAAGGCCATTTCCCCACCACCAGCAGCACCTCCGCCTCAACAGTTAGAGGCGAGAATAGTTCAAGGCCTGACCTGTCCTATGGCACCTTTGCATTCTCCCTCCTGGCTGAGAAGGAGAGGCCTGAGCTGCTCCTCCTAGAAGGAACACCTCAATCATTAGCACAAACCCCTTGCTTCAGGACTAGATAGCAGCAAACACACCGGGCAGGGCAGGGCAGGGCAGGTCACATAGACTCCAACAGCCTCCTCAGCTCAGAAGAAACTGGAGAGCCCCAGGGGCCTCATAGCTGGTAGATCTGACCTAAGGACAGGTGGGTAGGTTGAGCAACATAATGTCATCATAGCTGCGCCCAGCTGGACGCAGGCACCTATGGAGCACAGCTGAGCTACATTTTCTATCGCGCAATGTGGGAAGACCCCGCTCCCCCACCCCCCACCCCCGCCACAGCCTCTCTCCTTCTGCACGTAGAGCCCGTGCAAACTTCAGAGCCGGCTTGTGGCACTGCCTGCCCAGACACCATCCTCGGCATGGCCGGCTGCCTGCTTTGGCTATAAGACATGATCGAGTTAAGAGCCACAACCTAATGGGCTGACTCCCACCCTCCAAAACAGATTCACACACCTGTAAAATTCTACAATGGCTCCCCATTGCCTGCAGTCCGAACCCCAAGCTCATTACCTGGACACGCAAGTCATTCGGCGACCTGGCCCGAGTCCGCTGTTCCGGCCTCCCGGCCCGCTGTGAGCCTCCTCTCACCCTGAGCTCCAGAGACTGTCATCCACTCGGTGTTTTCTCAATTTGCCCGGCATCTTCATGCCTCCAAACCTTTGCTTCTGTCCCTTGCTCAGCCCGATATACTTTTTCATTTCTCTTAACCTAGGGAAAGCCTCTCATTCTTCTGGGCCTAGATGAAAAAGTTACCGCCCCCATAAGACATCCCTCTCTCCTCAAGCCAGAATGTATTGGTCCTTCCCCTGGGACTCTGTTTGCACCCTGACTGAGGTCGTTGTGTTCTGTTTTGTATTTTTTGTGTGTTTATTCATTTGATAGCCATGTTTTGAAATATCTGCTCTACTCCAGGCACTGTGCTCAGCACTGGGAATATATACATGATCTCAACTCTGGGATGATGAGGGGAGATAGATATGCACAGAGATAACATTATGGAATAACAGGGAAAGTCAGATTAAGTCCTTTGTTAAACTCCTCCAGTGGGCTCCCACCTCACTCAGAGTAAGGGCCTCTAGAACTAGCACAGCCTGACTGTGGTTTTTTCGTGAACTGTCTTCCATCACTTCTCTCTCACTCACTGTTCCACTAACCTCTGACCTCCCCATCGTTCCTCTAATATCCAGCATGATTTTGCCCCAGGACATTTGCACTTGCTGCCTGGAAAACTCCTTCCTTCAGTATTTGCAGGGCTTTCCTTCCAATATGTTGTCCAATATCACTTTCTCACTGAGTTCTTTACTGGCCACCTGTCTAAAATTTCACTCTCTTCCTAGCCCATCATACAGCCCTTCCTAAACATCTATTTCACTGTATATACTGATTTATTTGACTTATTTATTGTTTACTGCTTATTTACTCCATTGGATTGCAAACTGCATGTGGAGAGGAATTTTTCTGTCTCGTTTATCACTCTGCCTGAAACAGGACCTAGTATGTCATAGGTCTTCATTAAGTATCTGCTAAATAAATTAATCAAAGCATGGTTGGGTGCATAAGCATAAGGGCAAAGGGCAAAGGAAGGAACAGCTCCAGTAAATCTCCCCACAGCCTGCCCCCCAGAGTCTAGAGAGTCCACACACTGAGAAACAGAGATCCAAGAAAGCCAGATTTCCTTGGCTTCCCCTGCTAGTATAATTGGCAAAATATGAAATGGTCTCTGTGGTTAGATCCATAGCTAGTCAGTCAGCCCAAAATATGTATTAAACCTTTACAGTGTCCCAAGAACAGTACAAGGCTCTGGGGGCTCAACAATGAACAAAATGGCCATCCCTAACCTTCGTGGAGTTTATTGGCTAATGAACAACAATAAAGTGGATGAACAACATAATCATACGTGTAACCAGCACTAGAACTCCAGCCCAAGTCCCATCTTCCTGGGACTAAGAAGCCATGTGACTGAGCGGCCATGTGTGTGGGCTCAGAAACCACACTGCCTGATTCAGTCAGAGTTGCATAATTTCTTTGCTGTGTGAGCTTGGGCAAGTTACCTACCCTCTCTGAGCTTTGGTTTCTTCCTGTGCCTGATTGTTTGGGTTCCTGTGAGGATGAAATATGTAATCCGTGTAAATAAGTTGAAGCACCCTGGCCGAGTAAAATGTCATTTCACTGTCACTGTTTTTGCTGATTGTCGTTAAGGGAAGAAGGGCACCGAGATGCCCAGCGCAGCCCGAGGCCATGCTGTATGAAGTCATTACATCAGCTCACTGATAGGTATGCAGCTGTTTCCTAATTGGCCCGCATTATGCAGTTGGTCAGAGGCCGGAGCAGAAAAACAGCAGCCAGATCTTGTCTCTGCCTGTGTATGCCTTGGTCTAATCAGCACAGCAAACGCCTTCCTTCCAGCTTGTGATGTGATTATTCCCTTGTGCAGAATGAGATTCGGGCTTAGTTTAGATTCTGTAACTAAGTGTCCTTATGCAGTGTACTGCGCGGCAAGCACGAAGATCACAGGGACCTTGCGCAGCTGGAGCTGCAATTAGCGCCCTCAGGACCACTGTGTCCCCACCCCTCAGCGTCCTCACCACTTCCTCCCCTGGCTGCCTCCCCCATGCCTACTGCACAAATGGCCGTGGACCCCGGCCAGCCATGGAGGACTTGGAAGCTCTTGCCTAAAGCCCAAACTGAGCTGAGCCAATAACCAGCATCGGGCTTCTGATGGCTGGTGACAGTTGCAGTCATCCCCAGCCACCCAAGTACTGCTGAGTCCGTGATAGGGTGTGTTTCTGGGTGCCTTCCAGAATCCTCTCTTCACACATCCAGCAAGATCTGCCCTGCCCTTCCTTTCCTTCCCACACTTTCCTCCCTTCCCTCAGAGATCCTGGCTTCACCAGCAAAGTCCCCCACACCGACACAAATTCAAGCATCCTTGCTTTTGCTGTGTCCCCAGAGCAGCAGATGAGCAGTGTGGTTCTATGACTTGGCACATAACAGCACAGTTGTTGGACTGTATTTCCCCCATACCTAAACTGCGACCTCCTTCGAGGCTGACAGTGTTTCTTTGCTTTGTACCCCTGTGCCCAGGGATCTGGCACACAGCAGGAGGATAATAAACCTTTGTTAGGAATGAACGAATCAAGGAAGGAAGGAAAAAATGAGCAAACGCCTTCCAAAGGACAAATCCAAGAAGGAAACAGATGCGATAGGGCCACAAAAAGACCAAAGGCTGGCCAAGCTGGTTGGTTCCATCGTCCCGGGTCAAGGGTGAGGCAAGAACCTAACCTTAGCCATTGTGAGCTTATCATGCATGGAATCCCTCGTTCCAGCCCCAGATCTGTGGGTTGCCAGCTATGACCTCGGACAGTCTACTTGCCATTCCAGGCCTCAGTTTCTCCATCTACAAAGGAAGGGAAAAGGGAGTTGGGCTAGGTGATCTCTTCTAGTTTTAATATGTCACAATTTTTTAATCCAATCCTTGACTGGCAAATTTAGCACTTACAGAAAAATATATTCCCCACTTCTGTCACCAGGATCCCCAAGCCCCCTTTATGAAAGATCCCAGAGAGAAGTTCACTGTAATCATTCTGCAGGTGTCTTTCTCACACCTGAATGGACCACCGCCGTGTTTAATTGCATCCATCACAGCGAGGCACTGGCAGCCATCAGGGTCCTGGACACCCTGGGGTCAACCAAAGCAGAATCCCACAGTCTAGGGACCATTCGACAAACACATAACTTATTCACTATGTTTCAGGTAATAGTCAGGAAAAGGTGCATTGAGAAGCATCAGGCTTCGGCAAGAAAAAAAAGTGCTTAGGGAATAAGAAGGAAGAGATTCAAGTTGAAATAAATTGTGTCTTATATGATCTTAAATATCACCTTTTCTTGTCTTGCCTGGAGCAAAAAAGATGAGCTCTCTACCTCCAGATAGTATAGTGTAGTAAGTATTAAGAGTAGAGACCAAGACAGACCCAAGTTGAAAAAAACCAGCTCCTGGGGGCAGCTGGGTGATTCAGTCTACTAAGTGTCTGCCTTGGGCTCAGGTCATGATCCCAGGGTCCTGAGATTGAGCCCTACATCAGGTTCCCTGCTCGGCAAGGACTCTGCTTCTTCCTCTGCCTGCCACTCTCCCACCCCATTTGTGTGTTCTTGCTCTCTTTCAAAATAAATAAATAAAATCTTAAAAGAAAATTAGACTCTGTCTGTAACTAACTGTGGGGGAATTGAGCAAGTTTCTATATCTCTCTGAGTCTCAGTTTCCTCATTGTAAAAATATGGATAATAGTATCTATCTCACAGGGTTATTATGTGAGTTTGAAAAGATCAAGTATAATTATCATCAGTGAATACTAAAACCACTGGGTGAAGAGTGATGGGGGATATTCACACAAACTCAAAGTATTACCCTACAGACTACTTATGAATTACAAAGGAAAATTATATCTCCACAGTGTGGAAATCATGCAAACACTACCTCAACCAGGTGACCATAACATCACCAATGATGAGACAAAGTGACATTTTATGCCCCCCGATATGACCCACTGAGAAACACAGAACATCGCCTATGTAATTATTTTTGCCAACAATATTTACCCCAAATCTTTCCATGAGGAAACATCAAACAAATCCAAAATTGAGGAACTTTTTGCAAAATAACTAGCTTGGGATCTTCAAAATTGTCAATGGCATGAAAGGAAAAAAAAAAGGCTGAGTAAGTGTTCTAGATCAAAGGAGACTAAAGAGGTATGAAATGTAAATGCAATGTGTGATCCTTATTTAGATCCTGGATGGAAGGAAGGAGGAAGGGAGGGAGGGAGGGAAGGGAGGGAGGATTACTATTAGGAAAATCAGAAAAATTTGAATAATGACTATATAATAGATAATGGAATTGTTTTAATGTTAAATTTCCTCAGTGCGATAATTATATTTTACTAATGTAGAAGAAGGCTCCTGTTCTGAGGAGATATTTGCCGGAATATTTAGGAAGGAAGTGTCACAATGTCTGCAAGTAAGTGAAATGATTCAAAAATAGGGAGAGAGAGAGGGAGAGAGAAGGAGGAAGAGAGAGAAAGTAAAAATGTGAAACTAGGTATAAGAAAGTAGGTATAAGAGTTAAGGGGCGCCTGGGTGGCTCTGTGGGTTAAAGCCTCTGCCTTAGGCTCAGGTCATGATCCCAGGGTCCTGGGATGGAGCCCCGCATCGGGCTGCTGGCTCTACAGGAGCTCGCTTCCCCCTCTCTCTCTGCCTGCCTCTCTCCCTACTTGTGATCTGTCAAATAAATAAATAAACTCTTTAAAAAAAAAGAGTTAAAGCAACTCGTGAAATTTGATGTTTCAGTGTACATTCCTACTACTTCTTAGGGTTTGAAATATTATCAGAAGAAAGATTTAGGGGAAAGAATAATGCATACAAAGTTCCTGGCACTTAATAAGAGCTCATAAATAGTAAATGTGATATGATGGTGATGATATCTGGATTTGACTACTGAATCTAAAAATGACTATTTTCTCCCCATATCTTGGTTCCTGACATGCCATGTGACATGGCTCAAGTCACTAGGCCACTCTGGAGTCAGTTTCCCCATCTCGAAGGCAGGAGGGACATAAGATCCATATGTGGAATACAGGAGAGAAAAGGGGCACCCAAAGGGTGATAAAAGATTACACATAGAATGAAGCAATCAAACTCCACTCAAGGCTGGGATAAATCCATCTACATTACCACAGTCATGACGGTGCAACTCTCTGATTATTCTGATTATTCCTGATTACTCCTGAACGTGTTCCTGGCTTATTTTTCTTTTTGCATTCACTTTCAGACTCTGATCTCTGATAAAATCTTTCTAAATATCCTATGAATCTTTAAAGGGAAAAAGAAAGGCCTGTTTAAGAAGACTTGAAGAGAAGACAGGCACCATTGGATGGATAATACAATTCTACAAACATCGATTGAATACCTTCTTCTGTGTCAGGCACTTGGCACAGAAAGCAATAAAACCCTTTCTTGTCCCTGCTTGAAGGGCTCATAGACTATCAGAGGAAAAAACACATACTCAGGAAACCAGACAAGCCACATGAACTTTTTTTTTTTTAAGATTTTATTTATTTGACAGAGAAAAATCACAAGTAAGCAGAGAGAGAGGTGGGGGGGGAAGCAGGCTCCCTGCTGAGCAGAGAGTCAGATGCAGGACTCAACCCCAGAACCCTGAGATCATGACCTGAGCCGAAGGCAGCGGCTTAACCCACTGAGCCACCCAGGTGTCCCACATGAACTCTTTCTTGAACACTGTGTGGCATGTAAAACATAATAGGGTCATCGTAAATAGGCATTTAATAAATAGCTATTGAATGAAAGAGTAGTTGCATGGATGGATGGATGGATGGATGGATGGGAGTGTGGGAGGATGGATGGATGGGTGCATGGATGGACAGACGGGAGCGTGAGAGGATGGATGGATGAATGGATGGACGAACGGATGGATGGAAGAACAAGCAGACAAGAGAATAGAGACGTTAGTTGTGAATAAGTCTCAACACAGGCAGAATAGAAGTGCCCAGAGAATTGCCTCCTTCAGGATATATCTACATCAAAGCTACCAGTGGCTGGTTTGGGTTCCTGGAAGCCAATAGATTTACAGTGGAAATCCTGGAATCACTGAGAAAATTTATAAAAGAGTAAAGAAAGCCAATGCTTAAATAAGGAGTAACTGAAAACAGTACTTGAGTGGGAAAACTTATACTCACTGCCATATTTTAATTTTGTCCTAATCATATCTTTCCATAAGAACTGTAAACCCTAGGTTATAATTAAGACATAGCCTAATACTTACACTGTTGTTTTAATAAGGAGTTTTCTTTCTAGAAAAAGCAAAATAATATGGCTGAATCATTCTCTTCATCTCTTACCCCTTCTCAGTCACGGAAAACTGGAATGAATGGATTTGTCTTTCCTCCACATTGCTTCCAACTGGTAGGGAGACACAAACAATGTGAAGACACCTAAGAGAAATTGCCAGACCTTGGGAGGACATCTCCCTAATCTATCCAGAACAGAAGACAGCAAAAGAAAACAAAGGTTTACCTTACTGGGAGAGGGGTATGGTGTAGTAGCTAATCCTCCTGATTTTAGAACCAGGCCCTGGCACTTTCCTTAATCTTTCTAAGCCTCAATTTCCTGATCTACAAAATGGGGGCAATAAAAGTATCTATTTCATAAAGTTGCTATAGAAATTAAAATTTTTTAAAAATGATATGTCAGTTAGCACTCTGTGTCGCAAACCAAGCACACAATAACTACTGGATATCACTGGGAGATGAGAAATAAAAGAAAAGCTGGGAACTGCGAACTCCATTTGCCATGCTCAGCTGACCCAGTCCTGACTTGGTCATTTACTGGTTCACTTTGAACGAATTACTTCTCCATTCTGAGCTTCAGTGTCTTTATCTATAAAATAATTTTCATGATCTCCAAAGTCCCTCCCAGTCTAAGATGTTTTACTGTTAGAACAAGAGCACAGAGAGAAAAGGAAATCAGCACAGTTAAGAACAAGTGCTCTCAGATGCCTGGATGGCTCAGTTGGTTAAGCATCTGCCTTCAGCTCAGGTCATGCATGACTCCAGTGTCCTGGGATCGAGTCCCAAATTGGGCTCCTTGCTCAGTGGGGAGCCTGCTTCTTCCTCTGCTTGCCACTCCCCCTGCTTGTGTGCTCTCTCTCTCTCTCTCTTTCTGACAAATAAATAAATAAAATCTTTAAAAAAAAAAAGATGAACAAGTGCTCTCTCCCATTGCAGGCTCTCACCACATGGTCAGAGTTGGTGGTAAGTCTGGGCCCATATTGCTAACTTGGATGCATGTGATGGCAGAAAAACTAAGTCCCGCTAGACTTGGAGGCCCTGGGAGAGATGTTGGGGCCCCTTTGGATCCAATTATAATACTTCTGTTTCCACTTGAAGATGTTCCTTCCCCTCTAATGGCTGACACTCTTGGCTTTGGCTATCTATACTTAACAGCTTATACTTATTCTCCTTCCTGGAGATAAGACAAAGAAAGAAGTGACTTAGCCACTGAGAGTGAATCATGATTGATCTAAACTGATATTTCCCAATGGAAGGTGGTACAGCCCCCATGCCTATCAGAATGCCCAGAGGACTCCTGTGGCACTTAGTGATTGAGGGGGAAACTTCATAAATCTGATAAAATCATCCACAAAATATATATAGTATATAAATCTAACAATATAGCTAGTGATGAAAAACCACATGCTTCTCCCTGAAGTCGGGAACAAGTAAGGACACCCTCTCTCACCTCTCCTATTCACCATTATACTGGAAGTTCTCTTCAGTATGATAAAACAAGAACAGGAAATAAAAGGATGAAGTTGGACCCTTACCTCACACCACACACACACAAAAGATAACTCAAAACTGATCAAGGACCTAAATGTAAAACCTAAGAAAATAAAACTCTTAGAAAAAAACACAAGACAAACATTCCAACAATGGATTTGGCAATGATTTCTTAGATTTGACACCAAACGCACAGGTAACAAAAGAAAAATAAAATAGACAAAATGGACCTCATGGAAATTCTTAAAATGTGTACATTGGAAGACACTATCCACAAAATAAAAATGCAGCCACAGCATGGGAGGAAATATTTGTTAGTCATGTATCTGATAAAGGATGAATATCCAAATACATATAAAACTCCTACAACTTAACAACAAAAAGAAGCTCAAGGCAAAAATGGGCCAAAGCCTCAAGTAGACATTTCTCCAAAGATACAAATGGCCAATAAGCACATGACAAGATGCTCAACGTCACTCATCATTAAGGAAATACACATCAAAACCACAGGAAGACATCACTTCACACCCACGAGGATGGCTGCCTTTAAGAAAACAGACAACATGTGTTGGCAAGCATGTGGACAAATTGGAACCCTCACACATTGTTGGTGGGAACATCAAATGGTGCAGCCACTGTGGAAAAGAGTATGGAGGGTCTTCAAAAAATTAAAAATAGGGTTACCATATGATACAGAAATTTCGCTTCTGGGTATAATCCAGAAGAATGAAAAGCGGGGTCTCTAAGAGATATTTGTACATCCCTGTTCAGAGAAGCATTATTCACAACAGCTGAAATGCAGAGGCAGCCCAAGTGTCCATCAACAGATGAACAGATTAGCAAAAACATACAATGGTGTATTATTAGCATTCAAATATATCAGCATTAAAAAGGAAGGAAAATCTGCACAATACTACAACATGGGGCATGTGGGTGGCTCAGTCAGTCAAGCTTTGGCCTTCTGCTCAGGTCATGATCCTGGGGTCCTGGGATAGAGTCCTGCATTAGGAGGGAGCCTGCTAATGCAGGAAGGTAGAGCCTTCCCTCTACTCTTCTCCCTTTCTTCCCTCCTCATGCTCTATCTCTTGCTATCTCTCTCTCGCAAGTAAATACATGAAATCTTAAAAAAAAAAAAAATACATGGATGAACCTTGGGGATATTAATCTAAGTGCAATAAGCCAATCACAGAAAAACACATACTGCATGATTCCACTTAAGTGAGGTACTTAGAGTAATCAAAACTGTAAGGACAAACAGGAGGATGGTGTCTGTCATAGGCTGGAGGAAAGGAGAATAGGAAGGTAGATTTTAATAGGCATAGGGCTTCAGTTTTACAAAAGGAAAAGAGTTCTAGGATGAACAGTTGTTAATGGCTACACAACAGTATGAATGTATTTAATACCATGGAACTGTATGCTTAAAAATGGGTAAGATGGTAAATTGTGTATTTTGTGTAATTTAACAAAAATTTTTAGAAGAGGGGAAAAGGCATGCAAACTGGAAAAAAGAAAATGAAACTTTCCCTATTGTACACTACATGATTTTCTATGTAGATAATTCCAAAAAAACCTACAAAGAACCACTAGAATCAGGAAGTGTGTTGGGGCAATGTTGGAATATACACAATAAACACACAAAAAAATTCTATTATATTTCTATAGACTAGCAATGAACACATAGACACCAAAGTTAAAAATATATTACCATCTACAATCATTCCAAAAAATGGTAAATATTTGGGTTTAAATAGAACAAAACATGTGCAGGACTTGCATGCTGAAAGCTACAAAACACCATTGAAATAAATCAAAGATCTAAATAAATGAAAAGACTTAGTGCTTGCATGGTCTGGAAGTCTCAACATAGTAAAGATATTGATTAGCCCTCAAATTTATATACAGGTTTAAAACAATTTCAGAGGAGGAGCAAGGTGGTGGAGAAGTAGGAGACCTAAATATCTTCGGGTCCCAAGAGTTCAGCTAGATAGCTATCAAACCATTCTAAACAGCTACAAACTCAATAGGAGAGAGAAGAGAAGAAGAGCAGAAATTCTAGGAACAGAAAAGCAACCACTGGGGCACCTGGGTGGCTCAGTGGGTTAAAGCCTCTGCCTTTGGCTCGGGGCATGATCCCAGGGTCTTGGGATCGAGCCCCGCGTCGGGCTCTCTGCTCAGCATAGAGCCTGCTTCCTCTTCTCTCTGCCTGCCTCTCTGCCTACTTGTGGTCTCTGTCTGTCAAATGAATAAAATCTTAAAAAAAAAAAAAAAGAAAGAAAAGTGACCACTTTCCAGAAGGTAGGATGTGCAAAGAAATGAATCTGAAGCTACAGGTAGATATACCACGGTGGGGGGCGGGGGGTGGGGGGGGAGCACTAAGAAGGCAGTGGCCAGCAAGCAGTAGAGCAGCAGAGTACAAAATCGGAACTTTTAGAAATCTGCTCCACTGAGGACGGCACTCCAGAGGCTAAGAGGCAGAGTGGAACACTTGCAGGGACAGAGACAATATACAGTAACAGTCACCTTACTGGCAATACTATGGCACTAAATTCATATCTTTCAATAGTTATCCTGAATGTAAATGGGCTAAATGTCCCAATCAAAAGACAAAGGGTATCAGAAGGGATAAACACACACACACACACACACACACACACACACACACACACACGACCCATCGATATGCTGTATGCAAGAAACTCATTTTAGACCCAAAGACACCTCCAGATTTAAAATGAGGGGGTGGGAAAATAATTTACCATGCTAATGGACATCAAAAGAAAGCGAGGATGGTAATCCTTATATCAGATAAATTAGATTTTAAGCCAAAGACTATAATAAGAGATGAGGAAGGACACTATATCATATTTAAAAGGTCTGTCCAACAGGAAGATCTAACAATTTTAAATATCTATGCCCCTAACATGGGAGCAGCCAATTATATAAACCAATTAATAACAAAGTCAAAGAAACACATCAGCAATAATACAATAGTAGGGCACTTTAACAACCCCCTCACTGAAATGGACAGATCATCTAAGCAAAAGATCAACAAGGAAATAAAGACTTTAAATGACACTGGACCAGATGGACATCACAAATATACTTAGAACATTCCATCCCAAAGCAACAGAATACACATTCTTCTCTAGTACACATGGAACATTCTCCAGAATAGATCACATCCTGGATCACAAATCAGGTCTCAAGTGGTACCAAAAGATTGGGATCATTCCCTGCATATTTTCAGACCACAATGCTTTGAAACTAGAACTTAATCACAAGAAGAAAGTTGGAAAGAACTCAAATACAGGGAGGCTAAAGAGCATCCTACTAAAGAATGAATGGGTCAACCAGGAAATTAAAGAAGATTTTTAAAAATTCATGGAAACAAATGATAATGAAAACACAACTGCTCAAAATCTTTGAGACACAGCAAAGGTGGTCCTGAGAAGAATGTATATGTCAATACCAGCCTTTCTCAAGAAACAAGAAAGGTCTCAAGTACACAACCTAATCCTACACCTAAAGGAGCCTGAGAAAGAACAGCAAAGGAAGCCTAAACTCAGCAGAAGAGAAGTAATAAAGATCAGAGCAGAAATCAATGAAATAGAAACCAAAAGAACAGTGGAACAAATCAACAAAACTAGGAGCTGGTTTTTTGGAAAGAATTAATAAGATTGATAAACCTCTGGCCAAACTTATCAAAAAGTAAAGAGAAAGGACCCAAATTAATAAAATCATGAATGAAAGAAGAGAGATCACAATGAATCGCTTCTCAGCCTTTTGGCTAAGATCAAGTGGAGAGATCACAATGAATACCAAAGAAATACAAACAATTATAATAACATATTATGGCAACTATACACTGGCACATTTGACAATCTGGAAGAAATAGATTAATTCCTAGAGACATATAAACTACCAAAACTGAACCAGGAAGAAATGGAAAACCTGAATAGACCCATATCTAGTAAGGAGATTGAAGCAGTCATCAAAAATCTTCCAAGAAACAAGAGCCCTGGGCCAGATAGTTTTCCAGGGGAATTCTACCAAACATTTGAGGAAGAATTAATACTTATTCTCATGAAAGTGTCCCAAAAAATAGAAATGGAAGGAAAACTTCCAAAGTCATTTTATGAGGCCAGCATTACCTTCATCCCAAAACCAGATAAAGACCCCATCAAATAGGAAAATTACAGACCAATATCCTTGATGAACATGGATGCAAAAATTCTCACCAAAATACTAGCCAATAGGATCCAACAGTACGTTAAAAGGATTATTCACCACAACCAAGTGGGATTTATTCCTGGGCTGCAAGGGTGGTTCAACACCCACAAATCAATGTGATACAATACATTAATAAAAGAAAGAACAAGAACAATATGACACTTTCAATAGATGCTGAAAAAGCATTTGACAAAGCATAGATCCTTTCTTGATCAAAACTCTTTACAGTGTACGGATAGAGGGTACATACCTCAAAATCATCAAAGCCATCTATGAAAACCCACAGAGAAAATCATTCTGAATGGGGAAAAACTGAGAGCTTTTCCCCTAAGGTCAGAAACACGGCAGGGATGTCCATTATCACCACTGCTATTCAACAAAGTACTAGAAGTCCTAGCCTCAGCAATCACACAACAAAAAGAAATAAAAGGCATCTGAATTGGCAAAGAAGAAGTCAAACTCTCACTCTTTGCAGATGATATGATACTTTATGTGGAAAATCCAAAAGACTCCACTCCAAAACTGCTGGAAGTTGTACAGGAATTCAGTAAAGTGTCAGGATATAAAATCAATGCACAGAAATCAGTTGCATTTCTATACACCAACAACAAGACAGAAGAAAGAGAAATTAAGGAGTCGATCCCATTTACAATTGCACCCAAAGCCCAAAATAAGATTATCTAGGAATAAACCTAACCAAAGAGGCAAAGAATCTGTACTCAGAAAACTATTAAGTACTCATGAAAGAAATTGAGGAAGACACAAAGAAATGGGAAAATGTCCCATGCTCATGGATTGGAAGAACAAATATTGTGAAAATGTCTATGCTACCTAAAGCAGTCTACACATTTAATGCAATCTCTATCAAAATACTATCAAATTTTTTGAAAGAAATGGAACAAATAATCCTAAATTTGTATGGAACCTAAATAGCCAGAGGAATATTGAAAAAGAGAACCAAAGTTGGCAGCATCACAATTCCAGACTTCAAGTTCTATTACAAAGCTATAATCATCAAGACAGTATGGTACCAGCACAAAAACACACATAGATCAATGGAACAGAATCGAGAGCCCAGAAATGGACCCTCAACTCTATGGTCAACTAATCTTTGACAAAGCAGGAAAGAATGTCCAATGGAAAAAAGACAGTCTCTTCAACAAATAGTTTTGGGAAAATTGGACAGCCACATGCAGAAGAATGAAACTGGACCATTTCCTTACACTACCTACAAAAATAGACTCAAAATGGATGAAAGACCTCAACACAGACAGCAACCTCTTTGACCTCAGCCACAGCAACTTCTTCCTAGAAATATCACCAAAGGCAAGGGAAGCAAGGGCAAAAAATGAACTATTGGGACTTCAAGATCAAAAGCTTTTGCACCACAAAGGAAACAGTCAACAAAACCAAAAGACAACTGACAGAATGGGAGAAGATATTCACAAATGACATATCAGACGAAGAGCTAGTGTCCAAAATCTGTAAAGAACTTTTCAAACTTAACACCCAAAGAACAAATAATTGAATCAAGAAATGGGCAGAAGACACGAACAGACATTTCTGCCAAGAAGATATCCACATGGCCAACAGTCACATGAAAAAGTACTCAACATCACTCAGCATCAGGGAAATACAAATCAAAACCACAGTGAGATACCACCTCACACCAGTCAGAATGGCTAAAATTTACAAGTCAAGAAATGACAGATGCTGGTGAGGATGCAGAGAAAGGGGAACCGTCCTACACTGTTGGTGGGAATACAGGCTGGTGCAGCCACTCTGGAAAACAGCATGGAGGTTCCTCAAAAAGTTGAAAATAGAGCTACCCTATGACCCAGCAATCGCACTACTGGGTATTTACCCTAGAGATACCAATGTAGTGATCTGAAGGGACACATATACCCAAATGTTTATAGCATCAATGTCCACAATAGCCAAACTATGGAAAGAGCCCAGATGTCCATCAGCAGATGAATGGATAAAGAAGATGTGGTATAGATATACAATGGAATACTATGCAACCATCAGAAAAACCGAAATCTTACCATTTGCAATGACATGGATGGAACTAGAGGGTAAGCTAAGCGAAATAAGTCAACCAGAGAAAGACAATTATCATATGAGCTCTGTGATATGAGGAATTTGAGAGGCAGGGTGGGGGTCATGGGGGCTAGGGAGAGGAAAAATGAAACAAGATGGGATCGGGAGGGAGAGAAAGTGTAAGAGATTCTTAATCTCATGAACCAAACTGAGGGTTGCTGGAGGGTGGGAGTGTAGGGATGGGGTGGCTGGGTTATGGACAGCCATGGTGTGCTATGGTGAGTGCTATGGTGAGTGCTATGAAATGTGTAAGACTGATGACTCACAGACCTGTACTCCTGGGGCAAATAATACATTATATGTTAATATAAAAAAACTTTTACATTTAAAAAAGAAATAAATAAAACAATTACAACCAAAATTCCAACAAGATTTTTATAGAAGTAGAAAGAGTATTTTAAAATACATACAGAAGGGGGAAGAGTCTAGAATAGCTAAAACAGTGTTTGAAATGGAAGAATAAAGTGGGAGGAATTGGTTTACTCAATTTCGAAACATTATATCATAATAAATAGCCAGAGTAATCAAGACTGTGTAGTTTTGGTGGAGAGATAGACACATGGATCACTGGTACAGAAGACAGAACACAGAAAGAGACTAGTACAAAGAAGTCCCAGTGATTTTTGAAAAATGCACAGAATGGGGCACCTGGGTGGCTCAGTGAGTTAAAGCCTCTGCCTTCAGCTCGGGCCATGATCCCAGGGCCCTGGGATTGAGCCCCATGTCAGGCTCTCTGCTCAGGAGGGAGCCTGCTTCCCTCCCTCTCTCTCTCTGCCTGCCTCTCTGCCAACTTGTGATCTCTGTCTGTCAAATAAATAAATAAAATCTTTAGGAAAAAAAAAAAAAGAAAGAAAAATGCACAGAAGCAGTTCAGTGGAGGAAAGACAGCCTTCTTCATATGGTCCCGGAGAAACCAGAAATTTACAGGATAAAAATAAAAGTACTGTGCCCTAAGTCCTACACAGCATACAAAAATTAACTCAAAATGTATTACAGACTTAAATGTAAAACTATAAACCTTTCAGGAAAAAACTACAAGAGAAAATCTTTGGGATCCAGAGTTAGGAAAAGAGTACTTAGACTTGACACCAAAGACATGATCCATAAAAGGAAAACTGATCAACTGCACTCCATCAAGATTTAAAACTTTTCTTCCACAAAAGATACTGTTAAGAGGATGGAAAAAAACAACTCACAAAACAGAGGAAATATTTGCAAACCACGTATTCAACAAAGAGCTAGCATCTAGAATATATAAGAACTCTCAAAACTCAACAATAAAAACTGAACAGCCCTCTTAGAAAAATAGGCAAAAGATGCAAACATTCCAGCAAAGAGGATATACGGATAGCAAATAAGCGCATGAAGAAAGCACGCAATGCCTCTACCCAGGAGGGAAATGCACATTGAAATCCCATTCAGATATCATATACACTTACCAGAATGACTATGATACAAAGTCATGGTCACATCTGGTGCAGGCCAGGATTCAAGATGACTACTCACACATTGCCGGTGCCCATGTGAAATGGTACAACCACTCTGGAAAACAGTTTGGCAGGTTTTTCTTAAAAACACTAAGCATGCATTCGTGTAGGGGCACCTGGATGGCACAGTGGGTTAAGCCTCTGCCTTCGGCTCAGGTCATGATCCCAGGGTCCTGGAATGAGCCCTGCATCAGGCTCTCTGCTCAGCAGGGAGCCTGCTTCCCTTCCTCTCTCTCTGCCTGTCTCTCTGCCTACTTGTGATCTCTATTTGTCAAATAAATAAGTAAAATCTTAAAAAAAAAAAAAAAAACCACCAAGCATGCAACTACCATGTGACCCAGCATTTGCACTCCTGGGCATTTATCCTAGAGACGTGAAAATTTATGTTCATACAAAAGTGTTGAGTTTGAAAGTTCTTTATAGATTTTGGATACTAGCCCTTTATCTGATATGTCATTTGCGAATGAAAATTTTTGTTCATACAAAAAAAACAAATTTAAGTTCATACACAACTGTTCCTAGTAGCTTTATTGACAATACCAAAGACTGGAAGCGACCCAGGTGTCACCCAGAGAGTAATAAACTGTAGCACATCCACACCATGTATACTGCCCAGCAGTAAGACAAAAGTCTTGATACATACAACTTGGATACATACAACATAACTCCACAGAACTCTGCCAAGTCAGAACAAAAAAAAAAAAAAAAAATCCAACCCCAGAAGTTTACATACTGTGTGAGCCCATTTATATAGATTTCTTGAGATGACAGAATTAGAGAGATGAAGAACAGTTTGTGGTTGCCAAGGGTAAGGGGGGCAGTGACAGGAGGGATGAGGGTGATAGTAGGGAGGGGGTGACAGGAAGGAGGGTTGTGGGTGTAGCTATAAAATAATAACATCCAAGATTTCTTGCAGTGGAAATGTTCTATATCTTCACGTGTCAATGTCAACATTCTGGGTGCGCTATTGTGTGGAATCTTGTGTATGAATCCTTACAACTGTGTGTGCACCTCCGGTGAGCTCAAAATAAAAAGTTTAATTTTAAAAAAGTGCTCCAGCCTGCCCTCAATAAATCTGGTGCATCAGGAAGCCCAGAGCAGTGTGGTGGGGATACTGGAAACAGCAAGAAGGAGCCCTGCAGATGAGTAAGGGAAAAAGCCACCAGCTCCACATGGGGTCCAAAAGAATGCGCCCTGGTATTTCACTTGCAGAAAGAAGAAAGGCAAAGAATTGCCATAAGGCTGATTTACAAAAGGATTACAAAAGGAGCTCTTGCAGCCGGAATCCATCTGAAGCCAGAGGCTCCCTGCAGCCTGGCACAGGCTCAAATGGCCAAGTCCTCTCGGCTTCACCATATGAAAGCCCGCCCCGCCAACACAGACTTAGCGATTGGATCCATTTACACGAAGTCAGCAGTCTGGACAGATGTTTGCAATCTAAGACTTCCTGTGAGGTACACAGGCCCTTACTCATCGCTCTTATGGGAACTGTGTGGTTTGGGGTGCCAGGCCAGGATGCGGTTGGACTAAAGTTGGGCCATGTAAAAACCAGGGTTTTCAAGGTCAATTCTCCAGCCCCTAGGCTTTTGGGGTTGGGGGAGGGGAGGGCGGCTCCCAACGGGTGTTCTCCGGAAAAGATCCTGTGCGTGTGTTTCCCTCATGTCGGAGAAGAAAACCCCCCTAGGAGTTTTCCACCTCTCTGCTACTTCTGCTGGAAGCCAGAGGAGATGGCACGAGGCCTCACCCCGCCCTCCGCCCCCAGTTCTCCAGCTCCGCCAGAAAGCAGAGAAAGCCAGCACAAAGGGCCCCACAGGGCAGACAGCCACTGCGTCTCCTCCCAGCCCCTGGATGGCTGCTGTGCCCGCTGGCCCTACCTTCTGCATGCTTGACCATGAGTGACTCCCAAAGGAGCTGTTCTCTTCCCACCGTGCTTCTTAGGCGCTTGAAGTGATTCCTTAAACCACACACTAAAAATTAATGTTCTGATGTATTTGTCTGACCCATACCCTATTTCGTCTGCCCCTACTGTTCTCCATTCCTTTCCGCAACCCCACCCCCACCCCCAGCAGGGAACAGACATCTGCAGAAGCCAGGCCTTTCTTACTTCATGCTAACACCCTTTTAAGCTTTGCTTCTCTTTTCTGCTTCGGGAAGGAGTCAGGAGGGAACACTTCCGTAAGCTACAGGCACGAACACTCTGTCTGTGCCGTCTGGAGGAGAGCCCTAAGCCCTCCCCACTCACCCGCCCCTTGGTCTCCAGGAGGCTGTTCTCCAAGGCCAGCTTCCAAGGCAAAGGAAAGCTGACTGGCTAATTTGCAAGAGGCTCTTGACCGGAAAGTCCTCTTCTGCCAAAGTCTCATCCCGCCACCTGCAGCCCTGTGGGCCCCGCACCCCGGAAGCCCGTGGGCAAACCGGACACCAGCATCGAGCCCAGGAGAGCAGGAATCTGTAGTTCTCCCACAGAGACGTCTTGCTTTCTCCAGTCCCATACTCTTGTTGCAGAGGGGATGGGGAAGGGCACAGTGCAAAGACAAGGAGAAACTGGACCCAAAAACTGACGTCAGGAAGAATATTAGGGTTCGAAGCCCAAGGCCAAGAAAGAATTCTTGAGATGTCTTTGGTGCAAAAGGTGGTTTTATTAAATAAAGCTTGAGGTCAGGACCCGTGCGCAGAAAGAGCTCCACTGGGGTCATGAGGTGTGGCCCAGTATATACTTCCAAGTTAGAAGGGGTTAGGGAGAGCATAAGTCTCTAAAGAATTTTGGAAGCAAGGTTTCCAGGACCTTAAGGGGGCTGGCTGTTGTTGGGAAAAGGTCATTTGTTACAGTCTAGTAAAACCTTAGTCATGAAACCCTTCAGATGCATATCAGTGGGCCATATGCTTGGGGTATGATTGCCAACATGTATCTTGGGGGGTTTAGAGATAAAGGAAATTTCTAAGGTAATTTTTATATGTTAAAGTGGACTTACAGAATGGGCTGGGGGGGGGCATTGTTGGGCTAGGATGATCTTTTGCCCTTAGCAAAGTGTCAACATCGGGGCAGTTGAGTCCCTACAGGAATGTCACTCTGCCTGTTTCAAGGACTTGTCAGTGTGATGAGGGAGCAGGAGGCTGGCTGAGGACAAAGTAAAAGCTGGCACCTTGCACCCCCTCTCCACCCGCTCCCCTCCCCTCGGTAATATGTGTGACATTCCTCAGGCACCCCTGACTGCTATAAACGAGAAACAAATAGTTAACTTGCAGAGATCACAATCCTGCAAGACAGGAATCTCCCAACTATCTTGATGTTAATGGCTTGCCAAAAGACAACATTGATCCAGCCTCTTGTATCCCGGCACCTTGTAGGCCCTCTTTAGCATATGAAAGCTCCATTGAAACCTCCCTTTCCCTCACCTTCCCCCAACCGCAGGGTACATAACCTGCCACCCCTGACAACCCGGGGCAGCAGCTCTTCGTGCCCACGGGTCCTGTCCCCATGCTTTAATAAACCACCATTTTGCACCAAAGATGTCTCAAGAATTCTTTCTTGGTCATCGGCTCCGGACCTCAGCCCACCGAACCTCACCTAGGTTCTAGAACTTCATCAAGTGGGCTGTAGGTAGCAAGGAAATTTAATAATTTTTTCTTCTGCCTTTGTTTCCCACATCAAAACAAACTGCCCCCGTGACTGAGACACCTGTGACAGAAGGCCACTGAGCTCCCAACTCACAGGGATGAATTGTGTGTCCCGGTGAGTGACAGGGCAGTGGCCTCCAAGACAAGGGAAGGGGGCAAGGGTGTGACTGCAGAGCTGCCCATCATCCCTCTAGCTACACTGTGAAGGCCATGTCAACGGCAGGAAAACCAACAGAGCAGGTCAGGTACAGGGCCAAGTTCAGTACACTTGGAGGCCCCTGAGTGGGCTCAGATCTCACTTCTAGTGTATGCAATTATAAGATCCACAGTCCTTGTCCTTCTATGTGTCACGTTCCTCATTAGTAAAATAAGGGCATTAATACCCATCTCAAGAGGTGATTGTCAGGAGTCAACAGGAATATGTTTTGCTGAAATGAACAGAAAGCCTGACAGCCATGCCTAAAAGAATGAGCCTGGGTGGCTCAGTCGGTTCAGTGTCTGCCTTCGGCTCAGGTCATGATCCCAGAGTCCTGGGATGGAGTCCCGCGCTGGACTCCCTGCTCGGTGGGAAACCTCCTTCTCCCTCTGCTTGTCGCTTCCCCTGCTTGTGCTCTCTAGCTCACTCTCTATCAAACAAATAATTAAAATTAATTAATTAATTAAAAATAAATTTTTAAAAATGTTCTCATGTAAGTCTAGAGGCAGACATGCCAGGGCTCAGACCATGTTCAAATCTCATCAATTTTAAGACCTGCTTTTTATTTTCTTTCCCATGGTAATATCTTGGGAATCTGGAAGTGCTTTCCAAACAAGTTGTACTATAATGAACAGCGTTTTATCTTTCCTACCGGGACTTAAATAAACGTGTGTCCTCCAATACTGATGGTGTCTCCAGTGAGAGACAGTACGTTATTACCAAGGGCTAGACTCAACCTAGCGGCTTTCATCCTCACACTTTGCCTTATGGTTGCAAGACAGCTACTACACCTTCGACCATTACATCTACAGTACGAGTAAGAGGAACAGAGAGGCAAGAAGGAGATGATGGGCTTTCTCTTCGTGAAACTTTGTCTTCTTTAGTTAGGAAGAGATGTCCCCAGCAACAAATTTGCACTTACGTGTTATTGGCCAGCACTGGGTCATGTGACTATCTGTAGGGTGCTGGGAAGTCAAGTTTTAGGTTTCCAAACTCTATAAAAGAGGAAAGGAGGGGAGAAAGATAGGTCCTGAGTGAGCCAACCTATCCTGTCTGCGGTATGTAGAATAAGGAGCCCAGTCTCTGGCAGGTACAGAAGCCCTCCAAACAGCAGCTCTCTACCTCCGCACACAAACAGAATTGCACATGGTTTGTGTCTGGGCTGAGGTAAGCCAACCCACCAAGCAATTTCGTTTCTCGGAGCCCTGTAATCTACACTCTCTAGGAATGCAAATGTGGTTTGCCCAGGAAAGAGCGAGAAACACTTTTCTTTCCAGCTCTGTAAATCCATCTCTGTAGGCTTATGCACTAGAAGCTTCTAGTGCAAAATAAATAAACAGGCTGTTTTGCTTTTCTCACAAATGAGGGTGGTTTTGTTTGGGAGGGGGGGTGGTCTTTGGTTTTTGGGTTTGTTTTTTGTTTTTGCTTTGGGTTTGTTGTTGTTGTTGTTGTTGTTGTTGTTGTTGTTGTTTTGTTTTCCCTTACCAAGCTAAGCCATCTCGCACTTTCATCTGCAGCCCCTACTGGCCTCTGTGAGATCAAGCCACAGGCTGGCATCTGTAACCTTGCCATTCCTGTGAACATGCTCAAGATTTCTAAGCTAATGGGAAGGGAGCTGACCTCTCTTCGGTTTCACATCTTTTAGCCCATGTAATCCTCCCTGCACACCGAAAGCAGTGTGTAAGCATCTCTCTTTGCCAAAACTACAGCTCAGGGCAAAGGTCCAGGGTCATCCAGCTGGTAGGTAAGGAGCCAAGACGCAAACCCAGCTCTGCCTGGGGCCTCTACCTTTCCCAGCGCAACCTGTTGCCTCCAGAAATATTGTTTTCTGTTTCATTCACCATTTGAGGCCCCCAAACAGTCAGGTATTTCCTCCAACATCAGGAACTGGTGGAAAGGTTGTCAGAGTTACCTCAGAAATTGGGGGTGTTGGGGCTGCGGCTACCCTAAGACCTCTGCTCCTCAGGGAGGCCGGCTTCAGACTGTGTGTCTGCAGAGTGGTGTGCTGGAGTGGCAGAAACTACTAGAATGTGACCTCCAAGGTCACCTAGTCCAACGACCTCAGGGGACAGATGAGGAAGCAGAGACAATGAGAGGCGGGCAAATGGCAACAGGAAGAAGAGAAGCGAGAACTCAGGCCTCTAAACTTGTAGGCCATTTGCTTTCTCCGGCGAAGCAGGCTCCTGATTGTTTCCAGGCTCCCAGGTGGACTCCCCCAGTCAGTCAGCAGGCCAGGCTGAGAAGCCACCCCGATGAGCCTACTTAAAGACTTGAATGCATTCACTGACTATTCCAGAGCCCTTACCGCAGGCCAAGCACTAGAGATAGAGCAAAGAACAACAAAGATAATGATCTGATGCTCATGGAGCTTGTATCCTCGTGGGGCAGACAGAGCAGAAGTAAATAAATGGAGAGAAACAGGAAGATAGCAGACAGTGATGAGTTCCGCAGAGAACAACACAGAGAGAAGACACGGGGAGTGTCTGGTGGGGGGCTTCAGAACTGGGATCAAGGACAAGTTTGCCAGGGGCTGATGTCTAAGCTGCGACCTGAATGACAGGATGAGAGTAGCCGGTAAAGATCTGGGTGGGGGTGGGGTAGGGTGGGGTGGGGGTGGGGGGAGCTGTCCACATGGAAGACACAGCGAGTGAAAGCTGCTGAGTTGGGGGATGAACTTGGCTAAGTGAGAACGAGAAAGGAGGCCACCGGAGCCTGAGTTCAGAGAACAAGGGAGAGATTAAAAGTGCAAGGTATGGGATCCAGGCCACGGATGGATCCTGTAGGGCCCCCTTCGGCCAGTTCTCGGTACGGTAAGTACAGTACAGTACAGTAAGAGGTCCCTGGACAGTTTTAAGCACACAAGTGCCATGGTCTCAGTTAAGCTTTGAATAGATCATTCTGGATGCTGTGGGAAGAACAAGAAACAGGGGCAGGAATAAGAAGAGGGAGACGAGCGGTCAAACGACGCCAGCCGTCCTCTAGGGCCTACGCGCCTTAAACCAGGAAGCTCGGCTTCTCCCAAAGCTGCTGCCACAGACAGCGTGCCGGCTGCCCCGAGGCCGGCGTCCCTGTCACCTGAACTGCATTGTGAACACCACCCTCGAAAGCTGTACATCGTGGGTCTGGCTTTTTAAGCCCTTAGGATTCTCACAGACACAACCCTCACGTACTCATGTCAAAGGAGCAAAATAGAATTTCCTTCACCCTATTTTCTGCATGAAAGTAAGACAGACAAACCACAAATCACCTGCGTCTAGGACTGGATCATTAATTATGCAGTGAAGTTAAGTATGCAGAATAATAAAATCTAAAATAACCTTGTACTTTAATTACCTCCTGTCCATCAGAAAGTATATGAGTCCCTTGGTTATTGGCGTGGCGCTTAGAGAAGAAATCATGGATGACCCCAAAAAATCAGTTCTGTAATTTACATTTGGGTTAAACATGTACATGATGATTGAGTACTGAGAGGCAAGTTGGAGCTATTCAGTGTCCAAACTGAATCATAAATGTTTAAAAAAATATTCATTCTCTCATCAAATATTTGTTTCATGCTCACTATTCACCAGGCCTGCTGGGTCCTGGAGCCAGCAAACAACCAATATATTCCCTGCCTTTGTGGATCTTAGATCCTAATGGCTGGACAGACATTGAACAGAATGTCAATGTCATTGACAGAAAAACACGCAGAAATAGGCAGCTACAATTTGTAATAAGGCCTGTGACAGAAAAGAGCAGAGAGAATCATGGAGAGGTTCTCATGTAGATCATGAGGTTGGAGAAAGTCTCTCTTGGAAGCTTTATGATGGCCAAGGGCCACTGTGGTGGTTGACACACTTCCCTGGCTCCCTCACCCTTATCTCTTACCTCTCTTCAAATAAACACTTGTGCAGGGACTCACTCCCTTACCCCCTTATCCTTCCCTCCCAACCTCAAGGCCTCCAAACCCTGAGACCCCAAGGGCAAGAAGACAACCCTCAGAGTCATCACATGGAATGAAGGAGGAGTCAGAAGCCAGGGCGCCAGACAGAAAGGAGCACGGAGCTTCTCGATCTGGTTCTCACACAGGGTCTCACACCTTTTATGACCTTTGGGCATTGCTTTCTCTCTCCAGAAGTTTCAGCGTCCCCTGTCTGTCAAGCGGAAGGGAGCACTGTCCCTAGAATCCCCAGGTGAGCTCCCAGACATCCTTGGAAGGTCCCCCGAGCAGACTGGCAGACCCCCAGACCAGACTGAGAGCAGAGAGGCTGGGAGCATGAAGAAAAAGCCCTAATCCCTCTCTATCGCCTAGAGACTGAGCCTGGGGCAGGGCCACACCCCATGCTGGGCTCCCAAAAGACTGCTTTATAAAACCTGCTTGCAAGCCCCTGACATTTCTCCCCTCCAGGTTTTAGAAACAAGCCCTAGAGACCAGATGAGGAATGTGGTAGGAACAATGTGATCGCAGAAAGTGTGGATTTTGTTTCTGGATGCAGCACTTGACATAAAGTCAGATAGGAATTACTCACACTACGACACTTCTAGTCTCCTGGCTCAGCCTCTATCCTGTGAGTCTGACGCAAAGCACTCTTCATTAGCACAAAATCCCAGTGACAATGTGACTCCTGCTGACATAGGCCTAGGCTCTAGCTCTAGGCAAGAAGAGAAGAAGATAAACTTTTTTGCCATGTCCTATTCCTGCCTCTCCTGGGCTCGGCTCTGCCATCCTGAAAGTAGGACTGGGGAACAGCCAAGGGGAGCAGCTCATGGAAGGAGAGATGGGGGAGGGGAACTGATATGGACCTGAATAAAAGGAAGGAACGGGGGCATATGTGTGCCTCGCAGAAAGGAAGTAGTCTTAGTCTTAGTAGAACTTGCTGTTCTACCAACACCAACTGGGTGATACCACGTCCCTCTCCTGATGGGAAATGAGACCACACTAGACAACCTTTAAGCTGTCTTCCAGCTCTAAACTTTCAAAATGCTTGGTAAGTGCTAATTTCTAGAGCTGTGCTCATCACACATGCACCGTGTAGGAAATGGGGCAGGAGACGGACTGTGGGGATCCTTGTGTGATAAAAACTGCATGCATTGGCGTTGCCCTTGACCAGCTCTTTCGGGAGTAGTACACCTGATGAGTGATGGCTAAGAACTTGACGCCCTCCCAGGGACTTTGGAGGACTTCAGCACAGAGGTGGAGGATCCAGGGCTATTCATGACATTTGGGGGTTGGGGCCAGGGCAGCCCACATCACCCCAGCATATCCCATACATTTAAGAGCCACTGCCCCAGCTGACCAGATTTGGGAAATTCATGTTAACCGTGTTTTAGACTAAGCCCAAAACATATTGCATGCTATTGACAGTCTCTTGATTGTCTTATAATTTATTTCACGTTAACTACAGTGTGTCATCACTGTGCTAGGTGCTAGTGAAGCAAAGACGAATACAGTCCAGTCCTTGCTTTCCATCGGTTCCCAGATGACCTGCTAGAGCACCGTGCGGTGTCCTGAACCATTAGTCCAAATGGTACCCTTTGCACAACCACTTCTGGGCAGGCGAAGTCTGGTGGGCACAAGTCTGGTGAGCAGATGACTGCTGGGCATTGGTCTCCCTTTGCCTTTTCAGCTGAGCACCCTGGTACAGTGAGCAATCTGGATATGTCAGGATGAGTGGCCAAACTTCAATTAATGTCTGGCATATACTTTTGCTCTAATGTATAATGCATGTTAGCAAAGTCTGTCAAATGGAACACAGCCCCCAAAAGTCACATAAGAGTGGAGAGGGGAGTAAGCTGGCTATGAGAAGAGGTGAGAGATGAAAAACCTAGCCAATCCAATGGCAGCTATTGGAACATAAAATGTAGCATATGAGATATACAGGGGCAGGTGTTCATAACAGCAAACTGGTATTGGAGAGAGAGCAAATGACAGTGTGGTAACAGTAGACACTTTCAAAGTCACTATGAGCCTCTGTTCTACGGCAGCAATAATGACAACTGTAATTTATTTCTGACTTTTGTTTTTTTAGTATTTTAATGCCTTCAAGTGTGCCACACACAATAAAACTAGGAAAATAAACAAACAAACAAAAAGAAGGTTGGAAACCACTGATCTAGTGAAAAAGAAACATGTAAGAAAATAATTCCAGCTCTATGCTTAGGTTCTTACTGGAGACGTGAGATCAATAGGAGCAAAGCACTTAATTCTACCTGGAGAGGCCAAGGAGGACTTCCTAGAGGGGGTGATAATTAAAACAAGTTTTGAAGGCTGAGAAAGAGTTCACGAAGTAAACAGGGCAAGAAAGGGGACGCCTGGGTGGCTCAGTTGGTTAAGCGGCTGCCTTCGGCTCAGGTCATGATCCCAGCGTCCTGGGATCAAGTCCCGCATCGGGCTCCTTGCTCAGCAGGGAGCCTGCTTCTCCCTCTGCCTCTGCCTGCCACTCTGTCTGCCTGTGCTCACTCTCTCTGACAAATAAATAAATAAATAAAATCTTAAAAAAAAAAAAAAAAACAGGGCAAGAAAGGCTTTTCCATCATGGGAACCAGTTGGGCACATGTGTGGGAGAAGAACAAGTCTTCTGTGCTCACCTGTGCATGGTGGTATGGCTGGAGAGGACAGAAGAAGTGCACGAGTGTTGACAAGGGAAGGTGAAGCCAGCTCACACAAGGATACTAACGGTGGGACTCTGGTCATGTTCTTCCTTCAGTTCAAATGCCCACCCCACCCCTGCAGAAAAAGTAAGACTATTCTGAAGATATATATAATGGAAATTTCTCCAGGATCAATAAAATGCCATAAGTTTCAATTTTTTAACTTGGGTAGAAAATGCATAATACTAGCTAAGTAGTTGGCAGAAATACCAACGACCCGGTTCTGCTGAGTAGAAACCTATATTCGGGATCAGTTTCCTAGTTTGTGTGACCCATGAAGATGTTGGGGCTTTTCTTTGAATAGTATTAGGGATCTCAAGACAGCCACAGAAGAGCATTAAATGAAGGGCAGGTCCCGCTGAAGCATGGGGCCTTGTGCAGGTGGCCTGCCCATAATGACCAGCCCTATGACTGAGGGAGACCAAAGCCTTGTTAGAACATTTTCTCTTGATTGGAATTGGATTTATTTCTCTGGGTAAGAGAGAAGGACAGGGGATGGGAGAGGTTGAAAGGCCAACTGAAGGCATCAAAAATCTTTTTTTTTTTTTTAGCTGAATTTTCAACATTTTTTGGCCTCAAAGTAACCCTAATAGGGGCACCTGGGTGGCTCAGTGGGTTAAGCCTCTGCCTTCGGCCCAGGTCATGGTCTCAGGGTCCTGGGATCAAGCCCCGCATCGGGCTCTCTGCTCAGCGGGGAGCCTGCTTCCCCCTTCTCTCTGCCTGACTCTCTGCCTACTTGTGATCTCTCTCTCTCTGTGTCAAATAAATAAACAAAATCTTAAAAAAAAAAAAAGTAACCCTAATAACAAGAAAAATATGGGGCATAGCAACCCTCTTCTTACAACTTTTTTGAGTGTTCCCATGTCACTGAAAAATGCACATTTGCCTTCTTTTTTTTAATTGAGATACAATTGACATTGTAACATTATATTAGTTTCAGGTATATAACATAATGATTCATTCTTTGTATATATTGTTAAATGATCATCGCAAGAAATCTAGTTAATATCTGTCACCTAACAAGGTAATAAAAATTTTTTTTCTGATGACAAGAGCTTTTAAGATCTACTTTCTTAGCAAGTTTTAAATATGTGATACAGTATTATGTTAGAGTTGGCATGCTGTATATTACATCTACATGAAATTTTTATTGTAACTGGAAGTTTGTACATTTCTCCCACCCACCACAACCCCACCTCTGGCACCCACCAATCTATTCTCTGTATCTATGAGCTTGGTTTGGGTTTGTCTGGGTTGTTGTTTTTTTTTTTTAATTCCAACATATAAGTGACATCATATGATATTTATCTTCTCTGACTTACTTCACTTAGCATAGTGCCCTCAAGGTCCATCCATATTGTTGCAAACGGCAAACTTTCATTCTTTTTTCTGGCTGAATGATATTCCATTAGTTTCATATATATATATATATATATATATATATATTTATATACATACATATATTTATTTTTTTCCCATTGATCCATTCATCCATTGATGGGCATGGGTTGTTTCCATATCTTGACTATTATAAATAATGCTGCAAAGAACATAGGGATACAGATATCTTTTTGAGTTAGTGTTTTCATCTTCTTCGGTTAAATGCCCAGAGGTGAGATTAATGGTGATTTTACTTTTTGTTTTTTAATTTTTTGAGAAACCTCCGTACCATTTTCCATAATGGTTGTACCAATTTACATTCCCACCAACAGTGCATAAGAGTATCCTTTTCTCCACATCCCACATTCTTCTTAATGTTTATTTTAATACAAGAGATGCTATTAGTAAGGTGGCTAGTTATAAGAAAAGTACACAAAGATTGACATCCTGCGATGGAATCAAGATGTCAGACAGACAAGATACCTGCTTCTACATCTCCACCTACTCCAATCCCATGAAATTACAGAGACGTTATTTTGAAAAAGGAATAGATCTGTTATGTTACCAGAAATCAAGGAAGGGTGCCTACCTGCAGACCAGAAATACTGAAGGCTACTTTTTAAAAAAAAAATAGAAATGAATTGATAAAGAAATAATTAGAAAAAAATATTCAAGCCAAACATGAATAGAATAAAGTACTCAAAGTAAGAACAGCTGTTCACTCTCAGAGTGATGGCACCTGTATGGAGGAGAGTGCCTGAGCCCCTCCTCAGTGTTATCAGTTGAATAATTCCGAACAAGGCTGTCCCTCCCAGCCATCCGTAAACAGGGAGCGGTTTGAAGACTGGGCATTTCCTCCCCGGTGAAGCTGTCATCAGTGCTCTCTAAAGGGGAGTTCTGACTCAACAAATCTTGTGAGCTGGAGCCAATAAGCAGAGTAGGACCTCAGTTAACCCGCTCCTCAGAGGGTTGGAGAGCCCCACCTCCAGGGGCTTGCGCCCACAGTCTTCACCCTGCACGGACAACTCTCCACAGTATCTGGGGAGGGCAACAGCATTTGAAATATGCACCATTTGAAATATGTGGGGTTGTGAAAAAGCACTGTGGTCAGATATCGGCCTGTGTAAGATCTAGTTTTCAGACATTTGTGAGATCTGCATGTGTCTAGGTAATTGATCAATTTATAAATATTGCATGAATGTTTGAAAAGATGATAAAGGAGCACCTGGGTAGCTCAGGCGTTAAGCTTCTGCCTTCGGCTCAGGTCATGATCCCAGGGATCGACCTCCGCATCGCGCTCCCTGCTTGGCAGGAAGCCTACTTCTCCCTCTCCTACTCCCCCTGCTTGTGTTCCCTCTCTCACTGTATCTCTGTCTATCAAATAAATAAAATCTTAAAAAAAAAAAGATAAAATCTCTGATAAGTCAAAATGCTCCTTTTATATAGCTATTGGCCCGTACTTATTCATTCTATCATTTAAATCTTCTTCACCTCTGTTCAGTGTGTGCCCTATGTGTTAAATTCTCCGGTAACCACATCAGAATAAGTCAAAAGAAACTACTAACGAAGTTTAATAGATTTTGTTAAACTCGATGTATCTAAAATATGATATGTCAACACTTACTATTTTAAAATATTAATGAAATATTGTGTATTATTTTTCATACGAAATCTTTGCAATCCGATATGTGTTTTCTGCTGATAGCACATCTCAATTTGAACGAGCCATATTTAAGGTGTTCTGTAGCCTCTTAGTTGCTGGCTATAGTGTGTGACTGGTTGCTGCTGAATTGGACAGTCCAGTTCTAAATCCTTGGTTATTTTTTGTCTTCTTCAGCTATTGTTCTGTTTATACATTTTGAAACTGCACAAAGTTTCATGAGTGGACAAGAACAAAACAAAAATCCTCTTCTTGGACCATTAATTCTTTTCACTTTCAGTTCCATTTCATTTATGTTAATATTGACACACCTATTTCTCGGTGTTAACATTTCCTTGGTTAACACATCTTTGTCATTCCTCTATTTTGCAGCTTTCTGGTCTTGTATTTTTTATGTGTCCCTTCAAAACAACAGTTAACTGAATTTTGTGTTGTTACGCAATGGGAGAGTTGCTACCTCTTAATGGAAGACTTCAACCAAATCACATGAAATCGCAAGTGTTAGCATCTTTGGGCTTGTTTTTTCTGTATACTTGTATCTTTTACTTACTACACTTTCTGGTTGTTTCTATTCTTTCCTTCATTCCTTACTTTTGTTGGGTTAATCAAAATTTTAGGTGTTGTTTCCTTTTTTTCTCTTAGTGGTTTGCCATTTATGTATCCAATTTCTGTTCTTCCAACATTTACCTTTCATTTTTTTTTCAGCAAAAGAAAGCAGACAGTTTTATTTCCAATAATGTCTGATAGTCAACTGATAACTACTTCATCTTGTCCTTTTTTTTTGCTATTGTTACCTCTAATGTTAACTAAGTTCAAGTAACACAGGTATTTCTTCTTTGTGAAACACTAACATTATAGGTTTGATCTTTAACTACATTCCCAATCCCAGTCCTCTCTCAAAAGGTAGTGGCTGTGTTTACATTTGAAACATGTCCTACCAAAACAAATTTTTTTAAAGAAACATATTCTACCAACTTTTCCATGCATTACATTATATATTATATATATTAACATATATACTTGTATATGTGTATGTGGTGTGTGTGTATCCACACAAAAAACTTTCATTTTCTGCTATTCTATTTCTTGATATTTATCATGAAGAAACAGTTGAATAGGTAAGCAAAATACCTGTGAAAAAAGTTTGCATAACCATATTGGAAATACTTATTTTATCGGAAACATCCTAAATATCCATCAATAGGGGAGAGGATTGGTTAAACAGATTGTGGTACATCCATGTATTATAGCAAAAATGATATATTTTTAAATCTATTGACATAAAAAATAACTGAATATATTCTAAAATGAAATAAATCTGCTTACACACACACACACACACAGAGACACAATTTACTAAAATAATATAGTGATTATCTCTGATGGCTACGATTTCAGATAACTTTGCCTTCTTCCTTAATATTTTATATTGATCAAATCTTCTATAGTCAGCATATACAGATGTTATACTTTTGAAAATATATTGAAAACGTATTCCCCCCAAGTAAATTTAACATAGATGCTCTGGGAATATTCACCATGTTTATCCAAAGGCTTCTCTATCTCCCCAGCAGATGACCTTGGATGCCTGGAAAAGCCTCTGCCCCAGTTCTAGAAGCAGTTTCTAGAAAACTTGGGGAAGATGGAAGAGGACTAGCTGAATGTGCTACACATACTAAAAAATTCAAGCTGTAAATATTTAAGTGTCATTTTGCATGTTATTTATATATTTCTCAGCTGTCGGTACTTATGTTTGCTGTACCCTAGATGTGCTTTTCTACGTTTTGCCTTAAATAATGTTCTCCTGGGAGAGAACCAGGCTATAAAGTCCTTCACATAGAATGCCAAGAGAGCATTTCAAGCAACTGGACATCTAAGCGATTATTTTGACACTGTTAATAAAAAATCAATAATTATTTTAAGTACTAATTAGCACAATGAGTATTCCTGATGTCATTAGAAGTCTACCTCACAACCGTTTAAAAACTCCTACATTTAGTATAACATCTTCTCGTGGGAATTATACCTGAGGTTGTATGGTTCAATTCCATGACCATTTCTTTGCCAGCTCCTATAAAACACCAGATATCATCACAAAAATGAGTAGGCTAAGCCACCACGTTCATAGCCAAACACAGGTTGAATTCAAGCCAGTCGAAACTGATCAATATTAACATCTGATCATTTGCCAGTCCCTCATGGAAGAGGAAAGGTGCTGACCAGATGCTATGTAGCTCCATTGTTCACATGGATGATGAAACCAAGGCTAGTTTCCACTCTCTAAGAGGGTAGAAAGACTCTCAGGAGGAGTTTCTCCCCGTTTTTAAGGATTTAAAGGGGAAATAGGCTGCCAGACATGCAGCGTACGGGAACACAGTGGGTGTGACTTCTACCCGATTTTTTTCTACCTCCAAGAACACAGCTGTTTTTCTTGGGAATGGCTCAGAGTCCGTACAAACAGTTCTTATCAGGAACACAGCAGCATGGGAGCTTAACCCAGCGGGAATGTCAGGGAGGCAGGAGAAGAGACCATGAAGGGCTCCTTCATTTCCTTGCAACCTTCCTAGGGAAGATTGGAAATTGCTCTCAAAGACAGGCTTATGCTCAGGGGATGGAGACATCCAACTTTTATATTTCCTGACCTGCAATGGTAAAACCCGATTATTAAACTAAGCTAATGTGCCATACATCCTGAGGACACCAAAAACAGCAGATCGTACTCTTATGTGTGTGATGTGGTGTGCCTGTGTGTGTGTGTTTGTGTGTATGCGTATGTCTAACCATCCACATGCACACAAAGGTATTTTCTGTAACTCTGTTCTATGTCAAGGAATAGATATAGAAATTTGATTTCTAGGAATGGATACAGATACCATTGGTGGGGAGCAAGGATATCAGGCTCTCTGCCAGCATGGAGGGGACCCATAGGTATACCCTGAACTCCAAGTAATAGGGGCAGGTCATTTCAGAGCAGTGGAGTCTAAGTGTTATTAATAATATTTTTACATCTCTCAGAAAGTCTCTACAACCTCTCCACTCCAGCTCTCCCTGCTGGATCACTCTATCAGATGTCAGACAGGCATATGGTGCCGGAGTGAGGACTGAAACCAGAAGCTGCTGACCCCTAGCAGGGGGCCTGGATGAGGAGCACAGGCTCCCAATATGGAACTAAGACTCCTTTTTCACTGTAGCTTCATGCTTAGGATTCCACAACCTCTCCCTTTTCTTCTCCCTAAGTAAGAGACCACTCCTCCCATTTTGCAGATGCCACGCCCAAACGTTTGTGACTAGGCCAGTGCTTGGAGCTCAGGGGAAACCACCAGTTGGGGAGACCATGACAGCAAGAGCTGTCTCTTGCATTCTCAGTTCAATCCCCGGACAAAGAAATGACAACGTTCTTCCCGTGAACCAAAGACTTCCGACTCATGTTCCCACCCTCTACACTCTTCACCTGGCCCAAGCCAGACCCCCTTTCCCTTCCCACAAGATCTTAGATTCTCCACCTGTTTCCTCGTCTTCTTCAAGTGGGTCCTGTGAAGTAAAATGGAACAGAGTAGGATCTTGTTAGTGGAGCCATGGTGGGGGCAAGGTCCGTCCCTTCACGGGAGGTGAGGACAAAACAAGACAAAATCCACAGGTCCGGGAATTCGTGTGCGAGACCTGTGTGGTGTGGTGTGGTGTGGTGTGGTGTGGTGTGCTGTGCTGTGGTTTCCACTGGCCACGTGCAGCTGTCGAGCTCTTGGGATGTGCTAAGTGCAGCAGAAAGACTACATTTTTTAATTCAATTCACTTTAATTCCATTTAAACCTGACCATTTGGTTTTCATTATTGGAAAGCATAAGTATGCACGGAGAAACTGAGGTTTGTAACTCTATTTCTTTGACCATGACCCTTATGAAATCTAAATAAAGATCAAGCATTTCTGTTGAAAACGTAGTGTCTCAACTCAGATGTGCTCTGAGTGTAAAATACACACCAGAGTTGGAAGACTTAGCAGAAAGGAAACATACAATAGCTCATTAATAATTTTGATATTGATGCATGTTGAAACGAACATACATACTTAAGATATATTGTGTGCAATAAAGTTCTATCATTAAAATTAATTTCACCTAATTCTTCTTTTTACATCTTTTAATGTGGCTACTGGGAAATTGTAAATTACATATCGTATTTCTATTGGTTCTCTGCTCTAGATGTTTAATGTTCCTGGGGATAGTGCTGGAGAGGGGATATCCTGGTCCAAGGGCTCATTCATCACTTGCCCTCTCATATTGCTACAAAGTCCCTGCAGAACACTTTCCAACCCTCTCTTTCTGAATTACTGGTTTAATGTTACTTGCTGTGAATGAGTACTTCCCCTCATCCTTACCCACTGACAGCATTCTCTCTCCTCAGGCCTGCTCCCCCTTCTCTCTTCTGCCAGGCTTTGGAAAACCTATTTCTACTGTGAAGAGTTCTTCTCTCCCTCCCCATTTCTGTCTTATCCTTTAACACCACCTCCTCTGACTTTTTCTGACGACCTGCATCTCTTGAAACTACTTCAGTACAGGTCAAGGTCTTCAGGAGAGGTCTGCTTCATTAGAGGTCTTGCAACGAAGGTCAGAGGGAGAGGCCATCAGAGTCCCTGCTTGCTCAGGCCTCTCTCCCACTGTATGCTCTGCCTCCCCTCCCTAACGCTGGTGCTCTATGCTCATGCCCTCTGTCTTCGCCCCCTCTAAGTCACTCTCCCCTTCTCTCTGACCCTACATCTCAGATCAGATTTCTGGAAAATAGACTCTGCATGGAGATGGAGATCTGCAGGTTGGAGGTCTATCGGGAAGAGCTGGGAACAACACCTTTAAGAAACTGAGGAACTGGGACTGGACAGAGAGCAAACTTGAACTGAGGTGCGGTTTCCACAGAGGCCTCCGCTGATCCCTTGGGAAGATCAGGAGCTGGGGTCCTCCGGCATGAAAGCGAGGGGATGTGCCTTTGTATCCCTTCATCAACTGTTGGACCAGATGTCCCCAAAGAGGGGCAATGCAGCTTATACTCCCCACTCCTGAGATGATCCTCTCAAAAGTCTCCCAAAGATCTCTTTGTTTCCAACCTGCTTTCTTGGGCGCCTTCCTCTTCAGTGTCCCTGTAGCCCAGGCTTCTCCTGGACTTGGGCGTTGTGCACAAGTGCTCACCCTCCTGGATGGTGTCGTCTTCTTCCTTGGCTCCGTTTTGAGCTTCGACCTGGGCTCTGGTCTCAGCCCGGCCCTCTCTGCATTGTCCAGACTCTTTCCAGCTTGTCTTTCCTCTGCTTCACAGCGCTCCGGGTCTTCCTCCAGACTTCCAGCTTGGCAGCGGCAGGTCCTTCTTCAGACCCCCTTGCTACCCCTCCATCTGCAACATGGCAAGTCCTGTGGCGCCCCCCGCCACTGCATCTTCCACGTTCACCCCCATTTCAGGCCTGCCCTTCACAGGGACCATTGCAGTCACCTCCTGCAACCTCCACCTGGTCCACTCTGCGGGTTTCTGCTCCAGTGCGATGCCTCCGTCAGCAATCCGGGCTTCCAGTGGCCTCCCTGACCTCGCCCCCTGGTAAATGGGTAACCTTGCTTCCTGCAGTCAAGCTTCAGAAGAACGTGGCTGGGTAAGCACAGGCCTTTGTTGCTTTGAGAAATAATATGCTTCCCCGGGGAAGAGCAAAGCCAGTTCTGGGCAGCTTTGCACCTGTTCTCAGCTAGGGCAGGGCCTGTGCTCTGTGTCTACTCTTCCGCTTCTCTTCGGTCAGAGAAGAGGTCTTAATGCTCCCTGGTCCCAGGAAACAGAAAACCAAGCCCGTGGACCACAGGGCTCTCGCACAGGACCACAAGGCCCTGATGGGAGTCTTCCTTATGTATGCGGGTAGGGAGAGGGAGGGGGGCTTTGAGCCTAGAGTCCCTGGGATCCCCCATAGGCCGATTTCTGCCAGGGCCTGAGCCGTGCACCAGCCTAGGGGAAAGTAAGACCTGGGAGAGGCCCCAGGGCGGGGGAAGGGGGAGCGGCGGCGGGGAGCTGCGGGCAGACGGGAGATTTGGGAGTCGCCCCTCCCCTCCCCACAGGGATCCCGGGCAACCACACAGCTGCCCCTAACTCCGACTTAATTGGCTCTGCGAGCTCCGAATTGAAGAGAGGCCAACTCCCAAACAAAGACTCGGCCCAACTCGGGGCTTCTGGGCGAGGCCGGCCCGGCTGGGAGCAACGAAGCCTGGGAATCGGAGGGGGGCGAGCCGAGAGGGTGGGCGCTCGGGAAGCGGGGCGGGGCGGGGCGGACCGGCAGGAAGTGCCGGGGTGCTGGGCTGGAGCCCGGCGGCCCGCACCCCGACCCTGTCCCGCTGGGTGGGCCCGGAGCGCCGCCGCGCCTCCCGACGCTCCGGCTCCCGTCGCTGCGTGCGGAAACCCCGCGGCCGGGTAAGTGCAGGCGGCGGCGGGGCAGCGCGCGAGGCTCGGGAGGGCCGGGGCGGGGCGGGGGCGCGCGGGGACAGGGGAGGGAGAGGGGGAGCGGCAGGTCGGTCGCGCCGCAGCCCCGCAGGGAGGAGGCGCCCCCACCTCCCTCCCGGTGCCGTGGCCAGCCCTGGCTAGCCGGACGCTAGCGGGGCCTGGGCGGGCGGGGACCAGCCGACTCTGGATGCGGGGGGGTGGGGCAGGCGGCCTCGGATCCTTCTAGGTGGACGCGGGCGCGCACCGGACTCTGCCAGGGTCGCAGCATTTGTGCCCCTAATTATACTCTTGAGCCTGCCTTTCTGCACTTAGGGCCTTGGGACAGGGCTCTGGGCTTCTGAGTGCCTCCTGCCGGCCCAGCGGGCTCAGGGCCTCTCTCCTGGAAATGTCATTCTCTTTGTCCACCTGAATTCTAGTAGCTGGCTCTTGGGCATAACCCCCGGGGCGACCGGTCCAGAGTAATCCCAGCTAGAATTGTACAGAGCTTGGCTCAGTACTCCCTGCAAAATAGAGTTTGCTAAATGCCAGCAGATGGTGTGGCTTCTGCAGGCACCGATCTGCCTTGTGTGTCCCATGGGGACACATCTGTGTCTTTGTGGGGACATGGCTATGCAGGCCCCATCACCTGTGTTTGCCTGTCCACTCCTGCAGGTGCAGTTGGCTGGTTTGGTATGGGAAGAAGGAAGATATGGAGGGTTCCGGGGTGCATTGTTTCCCCAGTGGTATGTGCAGTATTGACAAGCGTGAACTGGCTGAAAAATATGAAAACGCCGAGGGGTCAGTCGGGTTGGGCAAGAGAGCATCTCACCTTGGCTCTAAATTGCTCCCGACCTCTCCAGCTTGGGGACACACAGTAGGAGGCAGGGGTGGCACAGAGAGAAGAGGCAGCTTCTGGAAACCCTCCTAAGTACCCTCCAGGTCATAAGATGCAGGTGGAAGGCTGAGAGAGGGAAGAGTGTGGAATTAGGCCAGAGTGTTTAATTTGTGAGCACTGTGATGATAGCTACCTTTGGAGTCTGGAGCCCTGGGTTTGAATCAGAATTCAGTGGTTGTTACTATGTTACTAGCGGATGTTCCCTGGGTCTCCCTGGGGCTCAGGAGCTTTGTGTGCAAAATGGGACTTGTCTGCTGTCCTGCCTACCTCAGGGGGTGTCTTCAGGCTCAAATTGGCTAATGCCGGGGAAAGGGCTGGGACAGGCTTAGGCTGCTAGAGCGAAGGGCAAATGGTGGGCTCATGGGGCAGAGTCTGAGGCTTGGGGAACACTTTGAGGGCCTGGAGCTCTTTGGTTGGGGGTAGTAAAGGGAGCCATTTGCATACTTCTTCCCTTGATATTCAGCATCAGAGGAGTGTGGGCTCAGAGCCACATTACACTTGGTGTGTGAGATACATACAGATCTGGCGGTGCCAGAGGTTTTGTGTGAAAACCTTCTCCAGCCCAGAAGGAAAACTGGCTTGGTTGGTTTTTGAGTTGTGTAACCTTAGAGCAGCTTGACTTTCCAGAAAGCTTTCCTCCAAGTGAGCCGCCATCTTGCTTTTATCTTCATGCAGCCAACAAAAGCAGTAAGGAGCCCTTTCCACAGTTTGAAGCCAGCGTGATAGGAGGGGAGGATATTTTCCCAAGCAACGTCATGGGTGTGGGATGTCAGCTGCCTGGTTCTGTCTTCTGGGGTACAGAGCCAGGCTGAGACCAGCCAAGGAAGGCTGAGAAGTTGTCATGAGTCATGACAGGTGGCCCTGAACACCAGGGCAGGGTTGGGGGTTTGTGGGCACTTGGATGTCCCCCATCACAGAGCCTTACTTGTGCGTAGCAGCCATGTAGTAAACACTGAGAAAGGAAAGTAGGCCCTGGCCAGGGGGCCTGGAAGACTGGGGTCAAGTCCTGGCTCTGCTCTTAACTTGTGTGTCCTGGAGAACGTCCCTTCACCTCTTTGGGTCTGCTTCCTCACTGGTCAAAATCAGGACATCTGTCCAGTCAGTTGTTCTGCCCTCTGCTCACGTTCCACCTCCTCAGAGAGGCCTTTCCCCATCCCCTATGGAAAGTAGCTTCGTCCTGGGCTGCAAGCACATTCCCTGATCTGATCCGTTCACAGCACTTACATGGTCTGAACTTAGCTTTGCTAAGTTTGCCATACTGGAAGATTCAGGAAAGCAGGGCCCTGCCCCAGTCCTCCACCCGGTGGCTCACCAGCCCCTGGGACACTGTAGGTACTCAAAAAAGGTTGTGTCGGTGAGGGAGCAAATAACTTACCAAGCAGGGAACTGTGGCATGCTTTTCAAATTGTGTTTCTAGGAGCTTTTGAGGGAGAACAAGCCCCATAAGCAGGGCCATGGGTCCCTCACTCCAACAGCTGGGGGTTAATCTGAGTTATGGGCTGGTGTCCAGGTAGGATTTCCTTTGAAGAAAGGGCCCTCCCACTGAGATAAAACTAGAAACCCATTGTATCAGAAGACCCCTAGGGGCCTTTTCAAGTCCAAGTTGAAATCACAGTTCTCCAGATGGAAATAGTGCCCTCCTGGCCCTCAAGGAGGACCAATGGCCATGATTCAGACACTCACATGCCACAGATCGCTTCTGCTTGGCCAGGGACATCGACATAGGGTTGTTTTCTCACAACCGGTTTAATTTCCTGACTTTTTGGACAAGGTTAATATGAAAATGATTTTGCACACAGCCCAGCAGCAGCCAGTGGTCCGTGGGAACTCTGAACCATGTGTGAGATTAGCAGGGGGGGACACTGACGATTTACAAAGCCAATAAACCACACTCTGATATTGGAGAGCTGCCTGTTCAGGGTGACCGTGTCTGTCATCATCCTCCCTGGAGTGGGAGTGGGGGCTGTGTTCCCAGGCTGACCGTCCAGACAGGCCTCCTGCCCAGTAGATACCCACTCAGTGTGCTTTATTCCTGAGTCGTTGGCGGTGGGACAGAGCCCTCTCTCTGAGCCCTCTCTCTGAGCCATCTCTCTGAGCCATCCCTGAGCCTAGGAGACAGCAACGTGATGGTGCACCCTGATCCGCATTTACAGCAGCCCTATTGGCCCCGAGGTCGTCTCTTCCTGTAAATACATTTGTAGGTGGCTCTGTGGCTCCCATCCCCAGCACTGTGCTCAGGTTTTTCGCACAGAATCCATGTTGACCACCACCTTTGTTAAACCCCATGAGAATTAATATAAGACATGTATACTCTAATGTAGTTATATAACGTATAATATTATATATATGTAATTATGTCAGATATGTTAATGCCATATAGTATATAATATGTAATATAATATGCTAAATATTACATGCTATTAATATATAAATACATATTGTATAATTACATATTATAGTATATACTGTTAGTATTATATAATATATATACTATTACTATTATATTGTTATTTATTATTATTTATATTACTATTTAGTATATAGTAATACATAGTACCTAATAATATATATAGTATCTAGTAGTATATAGAAAGTATATCATAGTGTGTACTAAGAGTATATAACATGTAATGGCAATATTATATATTAATATATATATTATATATATATATATATAATGGAGAAGGAGGTTCATTTGTTTTGTTGGGTTGTTTTGGGGGCATAGCTAAGGGGGGAGACTATGGAAAGAAGTGGAAAGGAGATAGGGAACACAGACACCCCTCTCCCTCGACCAATTCCTTCTCACCGTTGACCTTGCTTCTTGTAGCCGTCCCTGCTCTGACTTCTTGTGGGCTCCTGGGCTCCTGAGGTTTGTACTTACAAGGGGGTGTGCTGCAGAGCTGAAGGGGTGGCTGGCCTGTGTGCACAGATTCACCCAGCACCTCCTCTGAGCCTCCGGGCCTTCAAGTACCAAAAGGCCTGCCCTCTGACCTCAGGCACCTCCTTGTGAGGAGATTAGAGTTCCTCTGGGGAAGAGAGGAGAGAACAGCTGAATGTACAGTACCTGGAGGGATGCTCACTGGGGCAGTGGGGCTGGGGGTAGGGAAGGCAGAGAGCCCAGGTCTGGGTCAGACACTCCAGCCTGGAATCCGGGCCCTGCCCCCTCCTCCCAGGGGACCCTCCGTGTGTTACTCAACCTCACTGAGCTTCGGTTCCTCTTCTGCCAACCAAAGAACGACCTCTAACTCCCGGCTGGCCTGGGTATGGATGGATGGCTGCGGGGCACAGAGTGCCCAGGTGTGGGCTGAGAGATGAGCACTCTGGACAAGTGTTCACAGTGACCGGGGGGCCCGCCAGGTGGTGACCACTGCACCACACGTCCCAACCCTGATCTTGCATGCTGGGCATCGGGGGTACTCCCGGGCCAGCCGGCCACCCCTTTCCTCCTCTGGGTGCATTTCCTCCTGGGCCATTCTGCTCCCCACACAGCTGTGTGCAGGTTACAACTGGATTTAAGTGTCTCAGTGCCCCGTGTATGCATCAGCCCTTCTTAAAGGCTTAAGGGCTTTTACTGCAGAATGCCAAGAATTCAAGAACTGAGGCTGTTCCAGAGGTTCAGGAAATGTTAAAGGAAATGGCTCTGACGTCCCGTGATCTGTTTTGAAGTAGTAAGTTTTGAACTAAAGTAGAGTTCCCTGACCCTCTTTGACGGCAGGCAGTGGGGCAGAACCCCGCAGTGGTTCCTGCCTGTGTCCTGACTTCCAGGTTCTTCTTCTTCTCCTTTTTTGAACAGGGATCTCATGTTTTGAAAGATTTTTGTCAGCCACACTTCAGTGTAAAGGGAAATTTGTTTCTCCATTGGAAGCAATTGATCAAAGACCACAAAGCGGTAGTGATTTCACTACCCAGTGTCGTCTTCTCTGCTTTCTATCATTTGCATTTTTAAAAGATCGGTTTAGACCATTTAACCAACAGATTCTAGTGTGTTGAAAGGCTCAGAAGAGAAAAGGACAAAGAGCAGGACTGGGCTGGTGTTGTCCAGTTTTTCTAAGGTTTGGGACAGATTGCAAAATTATAAACAGTTTTCCCATTATCCTGTTTGATCGCATAGGTGTGGTAGCTAGCCTCTGAAGCTTTCTTCTGACAAGCAAAGGCCCACGTTTCTATAAGTGCTCGTGACAAATTGTAAAGACCTTTCTCTCTCAGACCCTCTTCTGCAGACAAGTACTAGGGCTCTGACCCCTGGAAAACAATGTCCTATACCATGGTTTCAGAATTATATTCCTCACCACTGCGTGAGGAGAGAAATTTACGTTTATTGACTTTTTTTTTTTGTCCCTGGCAACTAGCACCAAGTTGGGCAAACAGTAGGAATTCAGTCAGTGTCTATAGAATAGATATTTCAGGAGGGAGGTTATCAGTCATCACTGAGACTGGGCCTCAGGGAGAAGAAGTACCTCAAGGAGGGCTGGCTACATAATTTGTCGGACCCAGTGCAAAATGCAATGGCAGACCCCTGGCACAAAAAGCAGGGAAAATGTCACTAAAAGTACTAAAACATACAGCTTTTTCCTGTCTTCCATGGTCTCTTTCTTGACTTGTCATGGTAGGTTTTATTTGCTTCTCAATGACATTCTAAGTAAAGAGAAATTAAAATTTTAATTTTAATTTAATTTTAATTTAGTTTTAATTATTAGCATGAATTTTACTAATTCATCCTGATAGTGTGTGATGCCAGGTTTAAATGCAAGCAGGGCACCTTGGCTGGCCCCGTCGGAAGATGTACGACTCTTGATCTCAGGGTCATAGGATTGAGTCCCATGTTAATTAGGGACTTGCTTAAATAAATAAAACAAAATAAAATAAAATAAAATAGGACTTAACTCCTATGTAGAATCACCAAAGTCACACAATTCATATGTTCTAGCTCATGTTTTGTTCTTCTCAACACTGGAAATGATGCACAAAATGACCTCAACGTTTTTATTTCCCTTCTTGATACATGCACCTTCGTCAACACACTATCACACCCCACTTTCAGCTTAAGGGGAAAGAAAGGGCTGAAAGGAAAAGCAACGATGCCCAACACAGACATGGCTCCGCTTCCCTTCTGTTCATTTTCAGCACTAGTAGTTGACTAATGCTGGAAGTGCCACAAACAGGGAAGGACAGGGTATCATAAGAATCCTTGGTTGCTGGTGTTTCTTACAACGCATTGCTTGCTTTCTGCACTTGAACCCAGCTCTGGCTCCAGCGGAGAGCCTGACCTCCCTGGGCCATCCGTCCCCGCTTGCTCCATCAGAAACCGAACACCTTATCTTGTACTCTTTGAGGCTCCTTGAGTGCCACACCCGGAGGACCCCCAGGAACTCTGTGCTTGTGGGGCATTGTGGATCCAAGGAAATCAGCAAGGGAAAGTGGGCACGCACTGAATTCCTTTCTGCTCACAGTCACGCCCACCGTCCCATGGGGCTTCACTTACAAAACACAAGCTCAAAGATTAAATTGTTAAAAATTCCAAGATGCCCAACAGCCTCGCATTAAACCAAGCGCAAGGCCCTTCTCAGCACAGGGGACTGAGAGTCTGAGCTGGAAGCCTGCTCGTGAAGCCAGCCATGTTTCAACCCTTGACCTGTTTTGGTCCCATTTTTAGATGGTTCTGGCCGACTTGGGGTAGAACACGTCCTTTAAACGAGCGGGCCATTCAAGTGCCCTCGGATTCCAGGTAGTCACTTAGATGTTTCGAAAACAGCAAAGGCTTCCATCTCCATCCTTCTGCTTTAAATCATTTACATTTTCAAAAAGTCGGCTTGGATCATTTACTCACAGGTTCTAGTGGGTTTAAGAAACTCAAAAGAAAGGAACAAAGGACAGGAGTAGAGGGGGGCCAGGACCATTTTGTCTGAGGGTTGGAATGCACCAGAAAGCAAAAAGCTTCTAGGAGTTCTTACGTCTGTTCAAAGATACTGGCTGACTTGTTCTAGGCATGACCATTTTTATACTGAAACCAAGCTGATGGTTCGGGATGGGGAAGGGTGTGGCTTAGTTAGCAAGGAAGGAGGTGCTCTTTGGGTGACTTCACATTTTGAGGTGCTTTTTGCACAGAGAGAGGCTTAGGGAAGCCAGGCCTTCCAGAAGAAATAAGTCCCTTTCTCTGTGGGGAGAGAGGTGAGGCAGGGAGACCGAAAGTTAGGACTAGCAGTGCCGGGCCAGAATGAAATAGTCTGAAAGCAATTAACACTTTCTGATAGCATGGCTGCCCGCTAAGAGCTTTTCAGTGCGCTGGAAACCTCTAGTTCCCAGTGAGTACTAGGAAACAACTACTAGCACCGTGAACCGAAATAGGAGTTCTTTCTACCTCTTTTCTTTCTTTCTTTCTTTCTTTCTTTCTTTCTTTCTTTCTTTCTTTCTTTCTTTTTTTTTTTTTTAATATAGAAAGACCTGTTGGAAGAAGTAGTTAGAGACAGCAAAGAAGCCACATTTGCTTTGTACCTTTACTCCCTTCAAGTCGGCCTACTTTCTACCTGGGTTTTAATTTATTGTCTAAGTAATGTTGTAAACAGCTATTTTCATTATTACATTTGACAGTTGCATGACATGCTCTTCTCCAGCGGTCCACAAACTGTCTCGTATGACCTACAAGCCAAGATTATGTATTTAAAAGGCTGAAACGAACAGAAGAACAAGGAGAACTATGCAGCCGAGACCGTGGGGCCCATAGAGCCTGGGAGGCTTGCTAACCCGTGTTTTTTTGTTTTGTTTTGTTTTGTTTTTAAAGATTTTGTTTATTTATTTGACAGAGGTCACAAGTAGGCAGAGAGGCAGACAGAGAGAGGGGAGAAGCACGCTCCCTGCCGAGCAGAGAGCCCGATGCAGGCCTTGATCCCAGGACGCTGGGACCATGACCTGAGCCGAAGGCAGAGGCTTTAACCCACTGAGCCACCCAGGCGCCCCTGCTAACCCGTGTTTTAACAGAAACAGTCTGCAGAGCCCCAGTCCGCCCACCTGTGGTTATGGACAGCTCAAGGACCCCCAAGCACTGAACGAGGGCACAGGGGCTAGCCTGAGTTAGAGGAAGGCCTGGCCTTGGAACCATGGTCTCTCGGGTGACTCCCTCTGAGATCCCTCTTTCATTCCCCCCAGGGATGCAGCCTGGGAATCGGGACAAAGTCCCGGTGGTTCTGGTGCAGCTAAGATTGAAAAGCACTGCCCCGAGGGAGTTGTTCTCAACGTGGAGTACCGAGAACCAACCCAAACCTGCCAAGCCAGGCAAACATCCTGTCCCAAGTGTGGGGGGAGGAGAGCACAGGAGGATGGGGGAGGCTGGCCAGGGTGGCCTCCAAGCCTTGCTTTGCAATCTAAGGCTGGAAATGACTGGAACTGTTCTTCTGCTCACAACTGAGGCTCTGGAAGGTGAAGTGAGCGGCAGGACCCAGAGCTTGGGATAAGAATAACACCTCCAGCAGCCATCATGAATCCCTCCCTTAGGAAAGTTATCCTTAACCGTAGTTGTAGCCCTGGGCTCTACTTTTCACTGCTATATATGTTTTTGTCTCTTAACTTACAGAAGGCAGCCTTTTGGTCAATTCAAGAGTTTAAGCCCACTTCTGAACGCTGTCGAAATAATGTAAATAAACATGTATGTGCCCAGGAAGTCGGAAAGCTATGCTGCCGACTGGCGCCCCCTAAAGGATGGCTGCATTCTCTCATCCCCGGCGCCCTCTCTGGGGAGTCCCACGGGGTCATTGGCCCAATTGCCTGCCCTCCGACAATGTGGCATGTGGAGCCTTTAGGAATGTAATAGGATTTACGTTCCAGGCACTGTGTGAGCTTTTAACATATGCTCTCTCTTATAGTCATCACAGACCTTACAGAATCAGTGCCATTACCCCCATTTTACAGTCGTGAATGTTGAGGCACACCTAAGTTAAAGAGCTTCCCCAGATCCCACAGCTAACACACAGCAGAGCTGAGATTCAAACCCAGGGAGGTCTGGCCTCAAAATTCGGAAGGGTGGGGAGGTGGGGAAACTAGTCCATGTATTAGGCATTTCAGTACATCTACACTGGGTAGGCTTGTGGACCTAGAAAGCAATTATTTCCCGCTCTCCTAATTCTTGCCCAGTGTCTCATACACCCGTGGCAGGAGGTGAGCCCACACCATCCAAAGGCTGGATTGCCAACGCACCACCTCAGAAGGAATTCAAGGACCAGAAGCTCAAGGTTCTGTGTGAGTTGTCGAGAATGCCGTTGCTACCCCCAGAGCTGGCTGGGTCTTTAAATTCGTCCCTCCTCATTTTGGAAATTAGCGGCCAAAGTGGCACATAAAGATTACATACCACATATTATCATCACCATCAATAATAATGAGGCATCCTTTTAGAGCTCTTCACACTTCAAAGCACTGGAGTCTTGTTATTTCCTGATGTCCTCATATTAATAGACTCAGCAACAGCCAGAGGCAGTGGGAACTCAGAGATCGTGGCCGTTGGCGGCCCTGGGAGCCTGCAGTCTTCCCAAAAGCCCAAGAACTGGGCTGAGAACCAGAGATGCGCCCCTGAGGGCCAGCTCTTCTCAGACCTACTCAGGGAGAAAGGAGAAACGACCTCTACCCTCCAGGTCTCTCCGGCCAACATATGGGAGTGGACAGGCTCCTTCTCCATCTTTAGTCCTGGGACACGCAGGCAGCTCTCCAGATCCAGGAACAACACAGAGATGCTGATGGTGATGAAGTAATTAGTACATGGCTAGGGAGCCAATATATGCAATATCTAGCATGTTCGGATGCCAAGTCCATTTCTATAACATCCTCTATAACTCATGGAACTAAAGTTCTTTTTTCTTCTTTGGAAAGAATTAGGGTAACAGTGTGGGGGGTGTTGGTTAGTTGCCATGTGAGTGTACTATTTCTTTGCCAGAAAGGTCAAATATCTTTAAAAAGACAAGAATCTGTGTGTCTGGCTCTCTTGCAGGGAGAAGATTCTAATACTTTCCAAGGGGGTTTCTATGTCCCTAGAAACTAGGTTTCCGCAGGGCTGGGATGAAGCAACATGGCTTATTTATCAGGGAGCTTAGCAGCTTCCACACTTTCTTCAATAAATTACATCACTTTCTGGACTTAAGACCTAACAGATTTACATCCAAGTCCCAAAGTGAAAATCAGAATTTAAATTTGGATGCGTCAGTGTTCTCTCCCTCACCCTCCCATACACGAGCGCACGGTTCTGTCGGTCCATGTGGTACGGGAGAAAGCAAGCTGAACCAGGGTCTGGATACCTGGGATACTGGCTTCTAGCCCCAGTTCTGCCTCCTCGGGGGTCCCTGGGGTCCACGGGGACCCCGAACCCGTGCCTAACCCAAGGCCTTTCTCTTGGGAGTTGCTAATCCAAAGTCTTATCTATAACCACCCGAAACAGAACTCTGAACTTTTTTGTTGGGGGAAGTCATAAACCTCTTTGGGGATCTGCTCACACCTGTGGAACCCCAGCACAGAAATGGTTAACATTTTTTCATATAATTTCAGGGGCCTCCAACTTAGGACCCCTTGGAAGGAATGGTGTTTTAGGCTTACTTGCCACACCTGCTCCAGAGACAAGATAGGCACTATTTGGAAAGCAAAGGAGAAATTGTACAAATCCTACTCTCTGGGAAAGGAGACAAGTTTTTATGTCATTCAGGCATTTTTTTTTTTTTTTAAATTTCCTGCTGCCTGGAAGGGAGTGTCTGTGCCTTTCTGAGTCCCAGCAAGCAGGTTGTAATGTGCTTAAGCCCCAATTAGTGTGCAGCATGATGAAAGCTGCTCCGCAGGTACCCCTCCTTCCACCCCAGAGCACCTCTGCGGAGCACAGAGCCTGCTGACTTCCCTGCTGACGTCCCCCATGGAGGCTGCTAACCGCTGACGGGGTTGGGTGGGAGCAGGCTACGCAGTCCACCAGTGCTTGACTGGCCTTCAAGGTCACTCTTTCTGGGGTCCTTAAGGGTCTTCTTATCCCCAGAGGACAGAGGAGGACACTAGCTTACGTACATAGGACCGACCTGCCCAAGTTCACACAGCTGGTAAGAGTGTAATTTTCCCTCCATAGATGTGACAGCCCAAACCAAGCATCAGGGAAGCAGGCTCACATTCCCATTCACGCCCAGCACCGGGGATGGTGGAGGAAAGAAAAGCCCCCTCCCACCCACACTCAGGATCATCCTTCAGCTGCCGCACATGGACCCCCTCCCTGAAGCTCCCAGGTGTCCTCTGTGGACTCAAGCAGGGTCATTTCCTAGGCGGCTCTCAGAGACCCTCAGATCAAACGAATTGTGGCTGCAGCTGGGGACATGGGGAGGAGGCTGCTCTGGGCGACTGGCACTCTGCTGGGGATCCCACCCTGGGGGAGGGGGCAGCAGAGGGGGCCTGTGCAACTGAAGACCTGGTCCCCTGCGTCAAACCCAGTGGGAGTCCTTTTTGAGTCTGGGGGTGGGGGTGGTGGTCAGCATTGATGTGGGGCCCAGAGCACCTCCCACATCCTCCAGGCTGCTTCAGGGAGCCGTGTCTCACCCTCTCCACCTCACAGGCACACGACAGTGAGAGCGTACCCTGGTCCCTAAGAACAGATGCCCCGTGGGTCTCCGGCTCCAGTCTGAGGCCTAAATCCAAGCTTGGGAGGCCCACGGGGCCCAGGGCATCTCTCACTCTCTCTGGCTCACTGGGGACTGGGGATGTCTGGGAGTTTCTGCCTCTGCTCTGAGAGTCATGGCCACTCAGCCCTCTGGTCTTCTCGAAATTCTGTCAGGCATCCGCGGCTGCCTGTTGGCTGGACCACCTGTGGGTAGATGGTGGGGTGATAGGGAGGGCCTGCTGCTTCTATCCCAACTCTGCGCCTGAGGTGGCAGAACGGAACCGACCAGGGAGGGCAGCCCAGGTCAGCGTCCTGCCCTGGGCTTGTCTGTCATGGGCAGCCTTTTTGCCTCGCCATAATCATGTAGCCTCAGATGCCGGGGCTCAGGGGCAGCTTCCAAAGACCAGCCCAGGCTCAGTTTCCCTGGCTGTGTACAGGGTCTGGAAAGCTGCCATGGGCAGCATGAGCCCACATGCACTGGGAGCTACTTTGGGGAGGAGGGAGAAGGAGCACTATCCGTTGTCGTCGTGCCTCAGTGTCCCTGGGGCCCTAGCTGAGGGTGCAGCATTCGTCTGTGCCAGAAGCCTGCTGGGCAGAGGTGGTCTCATCATCAGCTGGGAGCTGGGCACTCATCAGAGAAGCCTGATGTGCTGGCAGAATCTGGAAGGCAGCCCAGCTCATGAAATGGCCTGGCAGAAGCCAGACAAGGGCAGGCTCCTGGGAGGCAGGCACAAGGAGCTGGGGCAGGAGGCTCTCCAGGCTGGAGGTTGGCGAGGGGTGGGGGAGCAGGTAGGGAAGAGGAGGGGGGGTTGGGAGGCTCCTCTAGAACAACACAGGGGGGTTGATGGGAGGGTGGCCCCGTATTTCAGACAAGGCTGTGTGTTTTTTAATAAGTTTCTCCATCTGTGAAATGGGGCTCCTAAGAGGACCCACCTCATAGTTACTGCAAGAAGTACTATAATAATTATGTCATCACAGTCATAAGTATTATTATTATTATTATTGTTATTATTCCCATCCTCTGTGCAAGCAACCAGTGAGCTAAAGCCTGGGGAGGACAGAAATAGCAAACCCCATGCCAACATACAGGGCTGCTGCCGTTCCCCAGTGGGCTTGGACCCACTTGCCCAGGACAGACGCCATATTGAAAAAAAATGAGGTAGGGCTGTGGACGACAATTGGCAGTTCCTCAGTAAGTGCAACACGTGACTCAGCAATTCCACTGCTAGGCATTACCCAGAGGCACTGGAAACAGGTGTCCAAACAAACAAGTGTACTTGGATGCTCATAGCTGCTCCATCCACTCTAGCCAAGAGGTGGAAACAGCCCAGATGTCAGTCAACAGAAGAATGGATAAGCAAAAGGTGGCCTTTACGCACAACTGAATATTGTTCAGCTGTAACAAAGAGCAAAGTACCTATCCATGCTCGAGCATGAACCCGAGACGTTATGCTGGTGAGAAGCCAGACGCCGAGAATCATATATTGTACGATTCCACTGATGTGAAGTTTTCAGAGTAGGCACATCCACAGAGAAGCTAGTGGAGGTTTCCAGGAGCTGGCAGAGGGGGAGTGAGGAGTGAGCACTCAGTGGGTATAAGGTTTCCATCTGGGGTGATGAAAAGGTCTGAGCTAGACAGTAGTGATGCTTGTACAACATGGTAAATGCCCGTAAGACCACTGAATGGAAATGGTTACAAGAGTAAATTGTATGTTACCTGTGTTTTCCCTCAGTAAAAAAAAAAAAAAAAAAAAAAAAAAGGAAGACAGTGGGTGGAGCTGGAGCCAGGTGGGGTCAACAGAATTGGAGCCATCAATAATAAAGGGTTTCTCATGATGTCAGAGGTCACTTCCAGTTCTGAAAATATCTTGTGAACGTATGATATGGAACGTAGATTTCTACGACATAGACCTTGGCAGTTATCCCCTTGCTTCTTTTGACTGGGGACAAGTACGGGGGACAATATGCAGTTAAAGAATAAAACAGCTAATGCCGGGGCACCCGCGTGGCTCAGTCAGTTAAGCGTCTGTCTTCGGCTCAGGTCATGATCCCAGGGTCCTGGGATCGAGCCCCACGTCGGGCTCCCTGCTCAGCGGGAGCCTGCTTCCCCCCTCCCACTCCCCCTTCTTGTGTGCTATCTCTCACTGTCTCTCTCTGTCAAATTAAAAAAAAAAAAAAAAGCTAATGCCCACATCTTGGTCTCATAGAGTGCTAGAGCTGCAGTTCTTTGTGGTTCCAGCTTTCGGGTGAGTGGGGAAGGGGAGACAGTGATCAGGTGGGCTTGACTGGGGGCATTCCAGGGGATTAGCACACCCCTTCAGCCAGAGAAGCAATTATCTGCTTTATATGTTAGGTTCTACATACAAATTTCTTTGAAAGAATGTAGCAAGAACACCGACTTTCTCATAAAACGAGGCACAGAGAGAGACAGTGATTTGCCCAAAATGCTGACAGGTAGTGAGGGAAATCCTGATTTAGGACCCTTGACCCCTGGGCCTCTGCTTGCCCACCTCCACCCCCCAGCCAAACCCCATCTGCTAATGCCTCCATAAATACCATCCCTCAGTGTCAGCAGACATGCCTAGTATCCTTCTGGCAATTCCCCTTTGGGAATCTAGGGCAGGGATTAGTAGCCCTTAGTAGCCGTCCCCTCCTGGGTTCTAGGAACACACACACTGCCCGATCAAATCCCCCTCATGTCAAGGGGGATGTCATCCACTGGGGGTGATGACCCCCACCCAGCCAGGGCCTCAAGCACGTGTCTCCACATGGGTGATGAAAAGAGGAGCTCTTTCTGGGTGGAAATCATACATCCATTCATTCACGAAGATCGGGAAAATTATAATATAGATCCATCTCCGAGTGTGGGAAAAATTATAGACTGTATTCTTCACTATAATTAAGCTGGTTTTTAGAGGGAGCAGTAAGTATGTTAGGCAATGCATTCTTCTTTTTTAAAGGTGTCTTTGAGACCTAATGTGTCAAAATTAAAACCCCGTGCTCTTTGTTCAGAGAGCGACTGATTTTCCTTGTTGGGTTTAGGATTTTACTTCTCATCACTGGCTCCTCTCCTCCCCTAGCTTGGTCTGCCAGTGCAGGTAGTCAGCCTGGGCCAGCGGCTTGGACTGACAGTGGGCTGAGCTGGCCCACCCTTGACCATCCTAGACAACACCATGTCTGTTGTGGCCTTACAGAGCCGCCACAAATCAACCAGACAGGCCTGGTTCTCCCTTCAGATGCCCAGGTTCCAAAGTGGATTTTAAAAATTTATTTAAAGGAATGCTTCCTTCCGAACCCTAGGATCTGGTTTACAACCTGTTAAGCCATTTGGATTTATCTAACCTAACCACAAGTAGTGACTCTACTTCTATCACTCCCTGAAATGGAAAGTTCACTGGTACCCATTGCTTTCATACTGGAGCCTGGCATACAGCTGCTTCGTCACCTTCTTTGCCTAATTCCTACTTGTGCTTGAACTCTCACTAGTGGTTCCTCTCCTGGACACACTTTTCTCCCTGAACTTCATACATTGGGTTGGATGACGCCAATTATGACTGTCTCCCCCGCCGTGAGCTCTGAGGTTGGGGTCTGCTTCATTCATTCTCTTCTCTTTAATCTCCAGCCCATAATGTCACATAGCCGGGCCTTGAGTGTTCAGTGAATTAACAGATTAATTAATTAGCTGATCTCAAAAGGGAAAAGAGATACGTGAAGCACCAGCCAGACCACCGCAGCCCTAAACGAGGGGTAGGCCTACAGCCTACAGGCAGGTCGCAGAAGAGCAGAGTGAGTGGACACACTAGAGGTTGATGAAGGAGGGCAGCAGACAGGGGACATCTGGGTCCAGTGGAAAGGGGCGGGGCAGGAAGTGGTGACAATGGCAAAATGAGGACTGGGACATAATCCTGAAGACTGGTGCCCTGGATGGGTGGCAGGATGGGAGTGTCAGGGATACCAGACGGCCGGGTCGGCGGGGCAGATATTGACTTAGTTTCTGCCTGGCTGGTGGTCAGGGACTTGTGGCCACAGGAGAGAGCCTAGCACCCCGCAGGTTTCTGAGAGTCATCAGGTTGGGAGACGCAGGCAGAGCTGGGTATGAGTGAGGCTGAAAAGGAGAGACAGAAGGCAAAGCAGAAAGAATGGTCCCCACCTTGCCCCAGAGGGAGCACCAGCCTTTAATTAAAGGAGAGCACCAAGAGGAGGACCCAGCCAATGAGACCAAGGAGAGCACAGAGTTGGAGACTGGGCGTCGTGATGTGCAGATCAGAGCAAATTGGAGACACCGGAAGGACTGGGAGAGGGTGGGACAGTGACACCAGCCCAGGAGAGAGAGCTTCAAAGGAAGGTGCAGCGCTCTCAGTGGTTTCAAATTCGGCAGAGGTGAAGCAGGATAAGGTGGGACAAGCTGCCTCTGGCTTTGGTGGTCAGAAGTGAATGTAGGATGCATGGAAGGGAGGGGATTGCCTGACTGTGGTGGGCTGCACGGTGACCGGACAGGGAAGTGAAGCTTCAGGCCCCAGTGGTGAAGAGAAGGAGGTCTGGCAATGATTTGAGAAGGAGACAGGAGGCAGGGTCACTTGGGAGGTAGTGTGCGCGGCTTCCAGGTCAGGCTCAGGACCCTCCCAACTGCAGTCACATCCTGGCTGTGGGCGCCCGTGTGCTTGGGGACCACCTCGTTGCTCTCAGGGAGGGAGCTCCAGCAGGCCTGCCTTCCTTCTTCTCTTGGAATGGAACATTACACAGCAAAGACTCTGACTCCTGGAGACAGGATTTGGTTAGAGACGAAGCTGGGCTCTGTGCCAGAGACCCAACAGGATCAAGAAGTTTCTTTCTCTCTCGTGTGATAGTCTAGGGCAAGCCTGGATGCAGCCCTTCCACTCACATCCCATTGTCAAGAACTGCCACCCAGCCAGATCTAGCTGCTGAGACCCCCAGGAAATGTAGTTGCTAGTGAAGGGGCCACGTACCCACCTCCAACTCCATTATAATGGAGGGAGGGGGAACAACTTCCATCGGACCGCCAAAAGACTTGGCCATCTTAGGAATCAGACTTAAACCAGCTTTAATCCATGCCCCATTCTCTAGATGACAGACGAGGACAGCGACCTGCAGATCATAGTTGAGGCTTATGGGTTTAAAGAGGTACATGGGGGTGGGAGGTTTTCAGTTGTACCAGCCCCCCAGTGTCTGCCCACCCAGAATATTTTGTGTTGCCCAGGCTCTGTTTGCAAATGAAAAGTCAAGCTTTCACCCAGGTGGCCTCATGCGATGGGAGGCACCCAGCCCGGGCAAGGAAAACGCAAGAGAAGGAAGACCAGAAATGAGCAGCTGGGGCTTGCCAGGGCAGCTGTGTGCACCTCCACAGCCGGCCCTGCACAACTCCAGGGACAGCCACACACGGGGCCCCTGATGTGTACAGCGCCCCCTGGAGGTGAGGGTCGTAGCTGCACTGTCTTTGTCGCATTCCTAGGAGCCACTCCTGGGCGGAGCCCCAACACCTTGGGCTCTGGGGCCTTCCTCCTGCCCATGCTCTTCATCATACAGATCCTGAGCCTCCCCTGAATGGGCCACCTCGGAAACCTCCATCTTTTCTGTGAGAGGCTTCTTATGGACATATCTCCATGCTCCAAGTACCAAGCTTGGACAGAGAAATCGACTCTGGCTGGAAGGGACTTTTTTTTCTTTCCTCAAAACCCCATGAAAGCCCAGACCTGAGAGGTCTTGCCTTTGACTCCAGCGACACCAGCGATGGGTCCCTGGGTCTGCCAGAGGAGCCTCAGTCCCCTCGGTTATAAAGGAGGGATGCCGGCACCTGGCCTCTTCACTGGCTGCCGCTGCTGGGGGCTGGGGCTTCTGACTCCTGGCTGGGGAGTCCGTGAGGGGCACTGGGGCCAGAGGTGGCTTCTCAAAGCCCTGAAACACCTTGTCTCCATGACTAGGAAATCTTCTGTTTCTGAAACACAGGCAGAACGACTTGCCTCCCTCAAATCGGGCATTTATTCAATGAGCTCCTTTCGGGTCAGGTGCACACACACTCTGACCTCTCGCAGCTCGGCTGCTGGGCTGCTGAGCATTGTAAGGAGGAAGCCACATGTGACTGGTGCAGAGATGCCACTGGGGTGGGCCTCGGGGCTCCGGGCTTTCCCAGCCCCTGCCGGACAGCCATCTGGGAGGGCTGGAGCAAAGGCAAGGAGAAGAGGGTGTGCAGCTCCGAGAAGGGGGTTACCTGCACGCTCACCTTCCAGACCTGTCAAAACCGCCCCTCCTGCTGTGTGTTCTTGTGAGGGCTGATTCCATGAGGAAGCACGTGACGATGCCCCAGGGTATCCCACCAGCAGGGACCGTCCTGCCCCTGTCTGTGCCTCATTTGTGTGTTTTTTAAAAGGATTTTCTACTTTGGCATGCCCTGGACAAAAGTTTCTCACATGAGGGTGGAACTAAAAGACAAGAGGAAAGAGGGGACAATGGAGAGGGGACGTGGAAAGCTCTGGGGGGAAACAGAGCAAGTCCCTGAGGGGCTTCTACAGGCTCCCCAGGAGGCCCTGTGCTCAGCCACGGGGTCCTCCCCATTCGTGCAGGTTCAGGACCCAGAAGGGATGGGGTTAGTTGTGTTTCTCTCTTTTCCATCATATTTGACTCAGGTGTCCTGGGGAACTGGGTGAGAAATATTTATATGACTCTTAAAGAGTGTGGGAGCTTTCCCATGCCCCGTCAGTGCCTATGTTCATCTGTTCATTCATTAGAACCACCCCCAACTCATGGCACATGATCAATTCATACTAGCCATTGTTATTACTAGGCATACAACACGATCATATACACAGAGCCTAAGGTGATACAGAAGTGGTCCAGTAGTAAGTCCTGGAGTAGAGTGGCATCTCTACCCAACCCAGTGAGCCAGATAGTCATTCTACTTTTGCAGATGAGAGAAACTGAGGCTCAAGATCATAGAGCAAGCCAGAAACAGAAGTGAGACTAGTAGGTGCAAACCTAGTCCTCCCTGAGTCACAGGAGTAGGGCTGGGGGCACTAATGAGAAGAGAGGGAATGGGCAGGGGGACATCATCACCTTCTGGGCTTAATGACCTCATTAGCCCTGCTTTGATGGCAGAGGGCCTGCCAGTGCTACCCCCATGGAGCCACCCACAGACCCCCAGGCTGTGGCCCCGCCTCTGAGGGCCTCCTCCCACCCCACTGAAGGTTCTCCTTTTGTAGTGCCTTGCCAAAATGAGATGTTTCATGATCCCTCTAACCATTGCCTTTCCCCCACTTCTATTTATTTCATAACGTGATTTATTATTTCAGTAACATGATTAAAAAAGCTGGAGAATACACTTTCTTTTCAATGCACATGGAACTTCCACTGAAAGAAATGGTTTTCTGGGCCATAAAGCAAGTCTCAACGCATTTCAAAGGACTGAAATCCCACAGAGGATTTTCTCCAGCCACAGTAGAATCAAGCCAGAAATCCACAAAAAAAGACTACTAAAATATTCCCATAATGTTTTACAATCAAGTGACACACACATACTTTTGCTGTGTGACTCTAGCCAGTTTATGTAACCTTGCTCAGCCTCAAGCTTCCTTATCTTTCAAAATGGGAATAACCTGTACTTTCTAGGGCTATTGGGAAGATGGAATAAGACAACATGTGTAAAGCTCTTAGTTCTGTGCCTGGCACATAATACATGCTCAAGAAATGTTAGCTGCACAGAGAGGTTAAGTAACTTACCCAGGGTCACACAGCTGATAAATGGCAAGGCTAACTTTCAGATCCAAGCATCTGGCTCCACACTGGTACTGACACCCCTTCGGGGCCTCAGCCACCCCCAGCACTGTAGGTTGTGGGGGTGTTGGGGGGGGATAGGAAACTGCTACCACCGATTAGCCAGGTCACTTCAGAGAGTGTTAATTTCCCCACTCCCTCTGCAGAAGGTTGACTTAATGAGCCCAGGATTTCCTATGACCCTGACGTTCTGTGGTTCCATCTTCTCTACCACTGATGGCTGAAATTTTACCATTAGAAATGTGTTTGTTTTTGTTTAATTCCGTCTTCGGCCTCAACTCTCTTTTTAGAAATACAGTTTTCCTTTAGAGGCTCTTGAGCCCTGGGGCTACCGCTGTAGAAGGGTCTGTGGCATGATTCTGTGGGCCCTGGTTGGGAGGAGAGGGGCAGGCAAAGTGAGAAGAGACGCAGACAGGGAAGGCCAGGCCCAAACTGTCCATTTACTCATGGCCCACGGTGGCCCAGCGGAGCTCTGGTCAGGCCACCTGTGGGATGGCCGAGTAATAGCTCCTGTTCCACTCGCCCGCTGACCCCATCTGTCATCATTTTTCACACTTTTTTGTAGGCTTCCTTTTTTCTCCTGTATTTTTTTCTTTCCGCCGCAGTGCCTCTCAGATGAAATTGGAGAAAAATGGGTTTTGTCCTTTTTTAACCAGAAGACTAAAACTCTTAAATTACCTTCTTCAAGTTCTGAAATAGAAATCCCAAATAAGACAGCCACCTTTTCCTCTCTCTCTCTCTCTCTCTCTCTCTCTCTCTCTCTCCCTGTCTTAGGGGCCCAGGAGCTTGAAATAAAAGGCAGGATGGTGGTTTAGGAGGAATGATCTGGGCTTGGCCCAGCGCCGGCCAAGGAAAAGGAGCGGGGTGGTGACAAGGAGGGCCCGACCGGAGGTGGGGAATAAGGGAGAAAGAGATGAAAGTGAGCAAAACCAGTGCCCCGTTGCTTGTGGTTCTAGAATAAGAGGTCACCACGAGAGAACGAGTTCCTCGAGGAGCAGGTAGCTACTCCGTGAGTGTTAGGACGCAGGCGGGTGCCCAGGGGACGTGGAGCTCAGGAGAAGCAGAAAGTACAAGGGCTGTTGCACCCTTGTACTTGTTGTACCACTGAGAAGCGCACAGGACTATGGGCACAGTAAGCCTCCCCTGCTTGTGCCACCTGACTGCTGTCACACACGGTTCCCAGAGACTCCAGCAGGGGGCAGCAGGACAAGGAGAGGGAGAACGGTTCCTGGGCAAAAAACGAGGAATTCTGGGGCTGGAGGCCTGGGTCCTAATTCCTGCCACACAGACTACTACTAATAGCTAACGTCTATTGAGCACTTACTGTGTGCCCAGGACGATGCTAAGCACCTTACCCAGACCATCCCACTTAATCTTCCAAACAGGCTGGAGATGTAGCCATCATTATTCTCTCTGCTACGAGGGAGGAATGGGAGGTTGCATGGCTTGCCCAAGACCTCATGTGTGTTGTGGCAGATGTGGGTTTGAACCCAGGGAGTCCGACTCCAGAGCTCTTGTGCTTCTTCCTGCCAAACAACTGGGCCTGCTGCCTTATGTCCTCATTTGGAAAGTCGTGGTGCAGGGGGCCAGTGGGACGGATTGGATGAGGCTCACGTCCTCTCCAGCGTGGACTGTCCGATTTGGGGCTCATGCCTCCCCTGTGCACACAGAGGTTCCATTCAAATGATGCAGAGTGCCAGGTAAATCTGTGCCCTGCAACCCTGATGAGACAGGGGAAGGGAATAAGGGCACTTCCTATGGTAGAAGACTTGTAGGTTAGAGTTATGGCAAAAGGGCAAAACCGAGATCCCAAGGTTCTAGAAAATTCTGCACACTTCACCTCTATTGTGCATCTGATAATAGCCTTTGCATTTCCTTATTCTTTGCTCCAGGTTACATACCCACAGCCTCAGACCCACCTGGCCAAACAGGCTAGGAAGGAGCTCTGGCTCTGGGACGGGCGAGGTGGTTCCCTGTGGGGGCCCCCCTCCAGCTCCCTCTATCTTCTTTGCAGGCCCAGCAGCCATGGCCCATTACAAGGCAGAGCAGGATGACTGGCTGATTGTCTACCTGAAGTATTTACTCTTCGTCTTTAACTTCTTCTTCTGGGTAAGTGAATCTTGTACACGCATCCATCCCCTGGCTCAGCACAGAGTGAGTCAAACCCCCTTTGTTTTTTGTGAGTCACCACTCGGGGTGATTTCTTCCAAATCAAAGACCGACCACCCATGGGCAAACTCTACCTACTTTAAAGCAAATATGTACATTTGCTACTGAGGGGGAAGAAAAGAATCTGGTCTGCAGGTTGGCGTGGAGTCCGCACCACATGGCATTTGAAATAGGGGACACATAAACATCACAAGGAGCATTGTGTTCCCACCTGCTGTACAAAGGGTCCGGCTCTTTCTTCCCCGCTAACTTGCTGTACCAGTGCCTTGTGGGAAATGTGCCTGCTCTTTGCCTGTGCTCCACCGAAAACCATTTATTTGCCTTTCATGGTTAACATTTTCTGGGCCCGGGAAGTCGTGGGGCCCTGGGGCTGGTGTGGTGGGAACAGCCTTCATGGTGACTCCCCTCAGGAAGCCTGCCCCGGGGAGGTCTTCTAGGAGGAGCGGGGTCTGTCCACATGAGGCAGTTATCGAAGTAATCGGAAGCAGAATACCATTGGTTCCCCAAAATAACCAGATGCTGGAATGTGTGTGTTTTGTATTGCAGTCTCCCTAGATCTGGAGAGCTGAAAGGGGGCTGGGAGAGCAGGCTCTGCTAGGCTCTGCTGTTTACCGATGGCGCCGCCTGGGGCAAGCCACTTAACACTGGCTGAGTCTCTTTCTCCAGCTACAAAATGCAAATCATTTCTAACTACCTGGGATTTGTTAAAAAGGGAACAACAGGCCCCAAATGGAGTCACTTAATGCTAAGCTTCATGTCACCAAACCAGACTTAATTACAGTCTCGGCTCTCCCAGAAGCGGCATCTTAAGCCAGTCAATCAGGAATGATGATCACGAGTTAGGTAACCCACCTGCTAGACTGCTGCCTTTCCCTAAAGGAAAGTAACCTTGCAGTAACCAACCTGCTTTTTTGCCTAGCATTACATCCTTAGTCCTGCTCCCTTCTGGCTAGGAAAGTCTTTCCTTTGGTGCAAGCACATCGGAGTTCCTTTCTATCTGCTAGATTGGCTGCTGCCTAATTGGAATCAATTTGAGCTCAAAGAAACTCTTAAAATGTTTAATATACCTCAACTTATCTCTTAGCAGTTCGATGAGCAGGTGCCCTAGAAGGGTACATGGTAAGTGCTTAGTGCAGTCTCTGCACATAGAAGGCATTCAGTAAATACAACATTTCAGATATGCGAGCTGCAGAAGGCTTGCAAATACCACCAAATCAACCTGCTGATAGAGCAGAGCGGAGGTCCCTGCCTCCCCTGGGAAGCAGTGCCCTCCCTTAGAAATGTCTCGGAAAGGCAAAGGCAAAGATAGGTTATATCTGCATGTCCAGGGTCTTTCATTAAGGCTAATTAAATTGCTTGAGATGGGCCAATGTGTTAAGACCTAGAAGGATCATGATACAGGAGTTAAGGATTGTGGGCATGGCCAGGCCAGGGTTTGGGAGAGAGCCTTGAAGAGTAGACGCCCATTTGATGCTATCTGTTAAAAAGTCGAATCGTTTGATGTTGGCTTAAATGTCTTTTGCAAAGTCCCTGAGATGGACAATAAATTTATTTCATTTGCAACTTTTATCTTCCTGGGCAAGAGTTTCCTGGAATACTAAAGCTGGCTTGTTGAAGCCAATGGACTACTACAGTCAACACTGATGTAATCAGTAAGCTGTGTGGGTGCAGATAGTTTTGATTCTCAGAGAAAAATCCAATAGAGTGCTTAAGATTCTTGCTGAGTGAGGATTTTTTTTTTCCTTAAGAATAAGTATGTTCTCCCCAATCATAAAAGTCTATGTCTCCACTACAGATAATCCCTAAAATACTGAGAAGTATAAATAAGAAAATAAAAATTGCCCACATCTCAGTGTATTAGGTTCCTAGGGGTGTCATAACGAAGTATCATTAACTGGGTGGTTTTGTTTTGTTTTTTAAGGATTTTATTTATTTGAGAGAGAGAGAGAGAGAGACAGCATGAGCAGGGCAGAGGGAGAAGCAGACTCCCCACTGAGCAAGGAGCTCGACTTGGGGCTCAATCTCAGGGTCCTGGGTTCATGACCTGAGCCAAGGGCAGACGCTTAACAGACTGAGACACCCAGGTACCCCATAGACTGGGTGGTTTTAAACAACAGAAATATATCCTCTCACAGCTCTGGAGGCCAGAAGTCCAAACTCAAGATGTCGTCAGGGCCATCCTCCCTCTGAAACTCTGGGTAAAGTCCTTCCTTGACTCTTCCTAAATTATGGTGGTGGCTGGCTATTCTTGGCATCTTGGGGTTGCACTGCATGACTCCGATCTCGGCTTCTGCCATCCCGTACTGTTGTTCCTATGTGTCTCTGTCTTTACGTGGCATTGTCTTCTCAGAATGACCCCACTCATATCAGATAAGGGCCCACCCTGATGGTCTCATTGTAACTTGATTACATCAGCAAAGATCTTATTTCCAAATAAGGTCCCATTCATAGGTACCAGAGTTAGGACATCAACAAACCTTCTTGGGGACACAATTCAACCATATATTCACCATCCAGGGATGACTCCTGTTGACATTCCCTCTAAACATGGCCCCAATCAGGATGGGAGATGGTGGTGACCTGCACCATGGGAGGGGCAGTGGGGATCGAAATATTTGGAGAGAGTCAAGGGATTTGGGAGGTAACATTAGGTCACAAACTGGTTGAGAGGAAAGAAAATATGTAACCTGGGTGGACAGTGAAGCCCTTCACTGCAATGGTAGACCAGAAGGACAAGCAGTTTGGCATCCAATGGTGAGGTCAGATGGAGGCATGGTGGGTTTGAGTCACCGGGAGACATCTGAGCAGAGATGCCCCGTGGGAGGTTGGCTCGTGGGTCTGGATCATTCCCACCCTGATGGTCGCTGCAGCCACGGAAGTAGGTGAGAACCCCCACGGAGACCGAGGAGAGAAGCGAGAATGAGATGCAGAGCAGCCCCGAGGGCAGGGGTGAGTCGAAGCTCAACAGTGGCCCCCACTTGCCCTGACCTAGAGAGTTCCTGAGATGTGGGACTTTCATTCTCCCACCAGGAGAGCTCAGGCAAGCTGACAGGAGCCATCCACTGGGGGGCTGGAGGGAAGGACTGTCAGAGCAGGGAGAGGCAAAGCAGGAGGGACAGGGTCCCAGAAGCTGGAGATGGAGGTGGTAGGTTGGACACGTGTTCAAGGGAAGGGACACATCAAGTATTTTAAGGCCTGGAGAGAGGCCACCGGGTTGACCCCACAGTTTATTGGTGGCTGCAGTAAGAGAACTCTCAGGAGAGTAGTGGGGGCAGCGGTGGAGGAAGTAGGCAATCAGTGTAGACAGCCACCTGCTGGGTACCAGCAGAGATAGAGGGCCATAGCTGGTGAGCCAGAAGGCTGTTTCAAGGTGCTCAGCCCAGAATGTCTGTGGAAGGGCCCCGACCTTGCCTGTGAGCACCCTCGGGGCCCTTCCAGCCAGAGCGGACTAGGAGTCTGTTCAGATTTGTGTCCCTTTGGGAGTGGCAGGGAGAGGGACATGGGGGTGGCAGCACAGGCAGATGTCCAGCGGGCATGCTACCCAAGCAGCTACCAGTGAGTGAGAGGGAGCTTCCCCCCTACCAAGCTCCCTACCTTGGGTTAAAAATACCCCTGCCTGGGGACCTGGCTGGACATGGACCAGCCTCCCAGGGTCCCATTTGACCAAGCTTCATCCACTTATGACAGATGGTCCATTTGGGGATGTTCAGGCCTCAGTCTTAGTCCAAGGGTATCCCGGCATTGTCCCCTAGACTGCCGTGATCTCCTCGGAAGTAGACAAGGGACAGACTGCTGGCCCATCTCCTCCCACAGCAGAGCGCAACATCACACATCTTACCGTGAGCAAAGCCCCTGGGAATTTACCAGAGTTCCTGGGGAAGGGGGCGTGTCACATACACACCCCAGAGTCCAGCTGCCAACCCTCCACCTGAGCCCCTCTTTCAAGACACATAGCAATGCCGGGGTCTACACCAATCGGTGCTCACACCCCTTCTGCCTTCCTCTTAGACTCTACTGCAGAGCATGGGGCGGGCGGTGGGGGGGGTCCTGCAGACAGCTGCCAGTCTCCTGCTCACTAAGCCCCTGCACAGGCACAGAGAGTGAGCCCGACAGCGGAGGCAGACTGCCCTTGCTAGTCCTCCTTTCTCCCCCATGACAGTGTTTCTTCCCCATACATCACCTTGCCAAACTGTCCCAGCCCAGCATAGCGAGGCTGGAGAAGCCCTTCTTCAGGGCAGTTATGATGCCTAGCGTTCGGGAACCACTGCCGGATAAAGACCTTCCTCGGGTTATCTCACACGATCCTCAGATCAACCCTGAGGGTCTGTCTGGCCATTATCCTCAGGCAGGGAACAGGCTCACCCAGTTCAGAGTCTTGCCCAAAGTCTTAGAGTGGTGAGAAAGAAAGCGACCGCTGACCCCCAGGCATTCTGGTCAATGATTTAACAATGGAAAAGTCCAGCCCTGATGTTAATTAGGTACTGTTCTAGGTGCTTGGGTGCATGAGCGGACAGAGTCCCCAGGGTGCATGGCGCTTCCTGTTTCAAGCTTCCTCTCTGGAAGGTCTTTACCTACATCATTCTGTTTCATCTTCCCAGCATCCCACAGCCCTGAGCAGCTCTATTAGAGCCCCGCTGTGCAAGGGGGGAGGGGCAATGTGCCCAAAGACCCAGAGCTGGATCCCAGCAGCTTTCACCCCTAAGACTACACAGGAGGCCACCAGCCTCAAGTCCTGTCCCTCTCCCACAGTGTCTGTGGGGCATACGTGGATCAGTAAGACAACAGAGCATGCCGGGAAGACTCGGGCTCAAGTTTGGGCTCAAATTCAGATCTTATTGATTTGCCATGGGACATGAGTTGTCGGGGACAGA